>NC_043702.1:58669248-58741184 GCF_006229205.1 Suricata suricatta
TTCCTGTAACTCCCCCTTCCCAAACTCATAAAAGTCCTACCCCACCTTTGTTCGGGGCTCTCTGGCTCTCTCCGTTCCACCAGCTTGGAGTGAGCAGAGGCCCGGGTTCGAACCTGCAATAAACGACCCTTGCTTTTTGGCTTTGACTCTGGACTCTGGTGGTTCATTTCTGGGGGACTCCCGAATTCTGGGCATTACAATTGCACCAAAAACCATAAAATACCTAGGAATCAACCTAACCAAAGAACTGAAACATCTATATTCTGAAAACTATAAAAAGCTTATGAAAGAAATTGAAGGAGACACCAAAAAAAATAAAATAAAATAAAATAAAGGAAAAACAGTCCATGCTCATGGATTGGAAGAACAACTATTGTTACAGTGTCAATACTACCCAAAGCAATCTACATATTTGATGCAATCTCAATGAAAATAACACCAGCATTCTTCACAGAGCTAGAATAAACAATCCTAAAATTGGTATAGAATCAGGAAAGCCAAAGAAATAGCCAAAGTAATGTTGAAAAAGAAAACCGAAGCTGGAGGCATCACAAATTCCAGACTTCAAGCTGTATTACGAAGCTGTAATCATCAAGACTGTGGTACTGGCACAAAAACAGACACACAGATCAATGGAACAGAATAGAGAACCCAGAAATGGACCCACAAACATATGGCCAACTAATCTTTGACAAAGCAGGAAAGAATATCCAACGGAAAAAAGACATTCTCTTCAGCAAATGGTTTTGAGAAAACTGGACAGCAACATGCAGAAGAATGAACCTGGACCACTTTCTTACACCATATACAAAAATGAACTCAAAATGGATGAAAGACCTAACTGTAAGATAGGAAGCCATCAAAGTCCTAGGGGAGAAAACAGGAAACAATCTCTTTGACCTCACCCACAGCAATTTCTTACTTGACATGTCTCCAGAGGCCTGGGAAACAAAAGTAAAAATGAACTATTGAGACCTCATCAAGATAAAAACCTTCCTCACAGTGAAGGAAACAATCAGTAAAACTAAAAGTCAACTGATGGAATGGGAGAAGATATTTGCAAACGACATAGCAGATAAAGGGTTAGTATCCAAAATCTATAAAGAACTTTTCAAATTCAACACCCAAAAGACAAATAATCCCATGAAGAAATGGGCAAAAGAAATTAATAGACACTTTTCTACATAAGACATCCAGATGGCTAACAGACACATGAAAAGATGCTCAACACACATCATCAGGGAAATACCAACCAAAATCACAATGAGATACCACCTCACACCAGTCAGAAGGCTAAAATTAACAACTCAGGCAACAACAGATGTTGGTGAGGATGTGGAGAAAGGCGAACTTTTTTGCGCTGCTGTTGGGAATGCAAACTGGAGCATCCACTCTGAAAAACAGTATGGAGGTTCCTCAAAAAATTAAAAATAGAACTATCCTATGACCCAGCTATTATACTACCAGGTATTTATCCAAAGGATACAGGTGTGCTCTTTTAAAGGGGCACATGCACCCCAATGTGTATAGCAGTGCTATCAACAATAACCAAAGCATGGAAAGAGCCCAAATGTCCATCGACTGCTGAATGGATGAAGAAGATGTGGTATATATATACTATGGAATCTTACTCAGTGGTCAAAAGAATGAAATCTTGCCATTTGCAACAACGTGGATTTAACTAGAGTGTAGTATGCTAAACAAAATAAGTTAGAGAAATACAAATATCATATGATTTCACTCATATGTGAAAAGGGATGAACATAGGGGAAGGGAAGCAAAAATAAGATAAAAACAGGAAGGAGACAAACCATAAGAGACTCTTAAAAACAGAACAAACTGAGGGTTGCTGGGGGGGATGGGGTGGGGGGATGGGCTAAATGGGTGATGGGATTAAGGAGAGCACTTGTTGGGAGAAGCACTGGGCATCATACATAAGTGATTAATCAGTAAAATCTATTCCTGAAAAAAAAAAAGATAAGATAATAAGAAAAGAAAGAAATTGGCTTGTAAGACTTGTCAAGAAATTGGCAAGTCTGAAATCTAGGGTGGGTCAGTAGGCTGGAAATTAGGCATGAGTTCATGGTGCAGTGTTGAATCTGAAATGCATAGGGCAGACCAGCATCCTGGAAATTCAGGCAAAATTTCTATGTTATAGGCTTGAAGCAGAATTCCTTTATTAAGAAGCCTCAGTTTTTGCCCTTAAGATCTAAAACTGATTGGATAAAGCCCACCTACATTATCCAGGATAGTCTCCTTAAAGTCAACTGATTGTAGATATTAACTATATCTATCAAATACCTTCCCAGCCATTGGGCAACATAGCCTAGCCAGGGGTTGACACACAAAATTTAGTGATCACAAATTTAATGATACAACAAAATTACTACTTAATTAATTTCTCTTTTTTTAATGTTTATTTATTTTGAGAGAGAATGTGTGTGAGCAGAGGGGGGAGTGAGAGAGAGAGAAAGAGAGAGAGAGAGAGAGAGAGAGAGAGAGAGAGAGAGAATCCCAAGCAGGCTCCATGCTGTGAACACAGAGCCTAAGGTGGGGCTGGATCCCACAAACCTTGAGATCATGACCTGAGCTGAAATCAAGAGTTGGTTGCTCAACCTACTGAGCCACACAGGTACCCCTCATTAATTTTTTATTGAAAGCCAATTTGGGCCACATTTATTTATTAAATATATATTTAACATCAACAATGGACCCAGCTGCATTAGGATATTCAAACAGACACCTCCATCTGAAGTGTTGCTTACAAGTAGGTCCCCGGGGTACAACACTCACAGAAACTGCTATGACCCTAATTGCCCCCCCCTACCCCAACTCAAAGAAGCTAACACTCTCCACTCCCGGGGACCCACCACACTCTAACTAACAAATCAGCCACCTCACTGCAAGTTTAGCTTTGCTCCCTCAAGGGTTAACCTTTAAAACAAAACCTTAAGTAGCCCCTAAAACCCCTGAGAAGATTTTAACCCACTTTCCTGAAAGGGAGAGTGATGGGGCATAAGGCTGTGGGGTTGGAAAAAGAGGCTGGTCCCAAGAATCCAGGGGTTTGGCTCTCCTTACAGAAGGATCATCTACAACTGTAGGAGACTTAAATATCTCAATTAACTGCCTTGGCCATGAATTTTATTCATTTCAGAAATATAGCAGTCAAATGGTGGAGACAGAATTTGGGAGAGTCAGGCATCTGAGTCTGAATCTCAACTTTACTATTATTTATAAATATGTGTTGAACGACTAAGCAAATTGCCTCACTGATGTGGGGTTTATCACTACCTCTTATTACCTCCTACTTCGTTTGCAAAACAGCAATGGTAATTATGATATTTGCCCTACTTCTCGCAGAGAATCACTGTGAATATTTTTTAACATTTTCTTTTAAGTTTATTTATTTATTTGAGGGGGGGGTGCAGAGAGAGAGAGGGAGAGAGAGAATCCCAAGCAGGCTTTGCGCTGTCTGCACAGAACCCCATGTGGGGATCGATCTCACACATGGTGAAATGATGACCGGAGCCAAAATCAAGAATTTCACTCTTAACTGACTGAGCCACCCAGGCACCCCTGAGAAGATGTTTTAATAGGAGGAGATGACAAAGAATAATGAATCCAAAGATTGGTTACTGTGTGAGGCAGAATACTGGCTTCCTAAAGCTATCCATGTCTTAATCCCAGACCTCTGAATATGTTACATTGCATAGTAAAGAGGAATTCAGATTACAGATGGAATAAAGGTTGCTAATTAGCCAAACTCAATATAGGGTTATCGTGGATTATCTGGGTGGGCCCAAGGTAATCACAAGGTCTTTTACATGTGGAAGAGGGAGGCAGAAGAGTCAGTGTCAAAGTAATATGACATGGGAAAGATTCAATCAGCCATTACCGGCATTAAGGATAGAAGAGGACCCAAGCCGGGGCGCCTGGGTGGCTCAGTTGGTTAAGCCTCTGGCTTTGGCTCAGGTCAGATCTCACGTTTGTGGGTTCGAGCCCCGTGTCGGGCTCTGTGCTGACAGCTAGCTCAGAGCCTGGAGCCTGCTTCTGGTTCTGTGTCTCCTTCTCTCTCTGCCCCTCCCCCCTCTCATGCTCTGTCTCTCTCTGTATCAAAAATAAATAAAACATTAAAAAAAAAAAAAAAGAAGAGGACCCAAGCCAAGGAATGCAGGTCGCCTCTTGCTGGAAAAGGCAAGGAAACAAATTCTCCCATAAAGCCTCCAGAAGGAACACAGCCCTGCCACCACTTTGATTTTAGCCGAGTGAGATTCATTTTGGATTTCTGACTTCCAGAATGGTAAGATAATAAATTTGTGCTGTTGTAAGCCACTGAGCTTGCAGTAATTTGGTATGGCACCCACAGAAAACTGATACAATTACTTTAAAATGTTTTAGATGGCACTGGTCCTTAATTCCTACAACAAAAATGGGTCTATATAGATTATTAACCATAATCAGATGTTTGTCATGCAAACTAAGGTATTCATAAGATTTCCAGTTTTGAATTAATTTCAAATATCATATTACCAAACATTGAGTACATTTTACCGATATGCATTTTACATGTTTATGTTTGCTGTGGAAAGCAGTGTGTCTTTTTTTACTTTTTATTTTATTTTATTTTTATTTGTTTATTTTAGAGAGAGAGCAAGAAAGCATGCACAAGCAGGGGAAAGGGGCAGCAGGAGAGGAAAACTGAGAGAATCTTAAGCAGGCTCCATGCTCAGAACAGACCCCGACATGGGCTCCATCCCAAGACCCTGCATCATAACCTGAGACAAAATCAAGAGTCAGACACTCAGGGCGCCTGGGTGGCTCAGTCAGTTAAGCGTCCGGCTTCAGCTCAGGTCATGATCTCACAGTTCATGGGTTTGAGCCCTGCGTTGGGCTCTGTGCTGACAGCTCAGAGCCTGGAGCCTGCTTCAGATTCTGTGTCTCCCTCTCTCTCTGACCCTCCCCTGCTCATGCTGGCTCTCTCTCTCTCAAAAATAAATAAAACATTTAAAAAATTTTATATATATATAAAAAAAAACTTTCCTTGCCTCTTCTAGCTTGTTAGTGTTTGAGAGCATAATTCCAATCTGCCTCCATCTTCACATGGCCTTCTTCCCCGTGTGTCTCTGTCTTGTTTCTTTCTCCTTCTAAGGACACCAGTCAGGGATTTAGAGCCTACCCTAATCCAATACAACCTCATCCTAACTTGATTACATCTCCAAAGACCCTATTTCCAAAAAGGGCCATGTGAGACTCTGGTTTCTCTTCAGATCGTATAAATCTTTCACCTTTAACCAAAAAGGGCCATGTTCACAGGACCAGGGGTTAGGACTTCAACTTACCTTTTAGGGAGACACAGTTGGACCCACAGCAGAAAGCTACTTCCTCAGAATCCCACTTGTGTTTGCTAGCGATACAAATTCTGGGGGCGCCTAGGTGGCTCGGTTTCTTGAACGTCTGACTTTTGCTCAGGTCATGATCTCATGCTTCGTGGGTTGGAGCCCTGTGCTGACAGCATGGATCCTATTTGAGATTCTCTATCTCTCTGTCTCTCCCTGCTGTCTCTCTGTCTCTCTCTCTCTCTCTCTCTGCTAAGGTTTTTTAATGTTCATTTATTTTTGAGAAAGAGACAGAGACAGAGTGTGAGTAGGGGAGGGGAAGAGAGAGAGGGAGACACAGAATCAGAAGCAGGGTCCAGGCTCTGAGCTGTTGGCACAGAACCCAATGTGGGGTTCAAACTCATGAGCAGTGAAATCATGTCCAGAGCTAAAGTCAGATACTTAACCTACTGAGCCACCCAGACACCCTTCTCTTTCAAAATAATTAAATAACTTTTTAAAAAAAGATGCAAATTCTAGGGCCCACCCTAGACTACCTGATTGGGTGTCTGGGGGTTAGACCTAGGAATCTGCTTATTCATCAAGCATGACTATTCATCACTCTAAACTTTAAGAATCATTGATATGTTTAGTGGTTTTATTTTTTGGAATTCAAAATAGTAAGGAAAGACACTTTAGCTTACAGCCACTTCACCCTTCCAAGCATTTGTTTGGTATATTTATAGAGGTGAAAAACGCAGGAAGCTTTCCTCCTATGCACAATGGTATCCACGGCTTCCACTAGACACTAAAGGCGCCCAAGAAAAACAGCCGGTGTTCAGATGTTTCCATAAACACAAAGCTGACCTGTTTTTACTTTCAAGCTTTCCCAAAATGACCTCAAAGTCAGAAATTTCTTGGCCTAGGAACAGAAGAGGAACCCAACAAAAACACTGATGTGGAGGAAAAAGAGAAGATGGCCTTTGAGCTCCTGAAATGCAACATGGTCCCAAGAGAAAGAACGAGACCTAACATGTTTTCTGAGAGTAACGCGGGTGCTTATGCAAAGGTGGCCCAAGGGTGAGGGAGTAAAGGAATGAGAGAAATTCTGAGGAATCTGGCAGAGGCAATTCACATTCCTGGGAGAGTTCTGTGTTGTGTTTGCCTTTCTCTGGGAATGTTAGCTCCGAGCCAACACAAGTGTCCTGTATGTGTCCCAAATGAACAGTGTTTCTCCACCACCACCGTCTTCGTTTTCTCTAGCTAAGATTTATTTGAAGAATATTGAACTACTTAGGTTGTATATAGAAGTTCCAGGAAAGATGTCTGCCCAAACAGAAACAGTGGCTATCTCTGGATGGTAAGATTTTAGGTGTTTTTTACCTTTATAATTTGTTTGTTGTATTTGATTTTTGTTTCAATGAGCATTTATTACTTACAAGATCAAAAAGTAAACCACTATACTTGTAAGACAGCAGGGCACGCAAGTACTTCGTGCACGTGAGATGGTAGATAAAATAACAGCAAACAACTGAGTTAGTACTGAACCGAAGTCCGATCCTTTAAGATTCTTTTGTTCTCTGTAGCAGACCATTGTACCCTGAGAATTTTACTTACTCATCAGGTGTGGCCCAGACACGTGGTATGGTGTTAAGAAACAAACTATTTGGCTACTGGTCCCTATTTCAGGTCCCATCTGCCCTGCAGTGTCACTCTACTCTTTTTTTTTTTTTTTTTTTTTTTTTTTTGCACAGAATCCTATACCTCATCCACAGGTCTTTACTTAGGAGTAAATGTAGTTTTTCTCTGTAGTTATCTCAGCTCTTAAAGAATGCTTTCTAGAACATTTCTAGGTAACAGAAGGTTTACAGTGTTTAAAGTTTTAAAAGTTAAACCTACATTTTAATTTTCTATATATTTGGCAGGTAAAAAATAACTTTTTAATCTTCACCACACAGCAGGATATACCCATAACCCACACTTCCAATGACAACATGGTTTCTGCTGGGATAGGATGTGCCAGGGTGACTGGAAACTTTTTTCTTTCTTTATTTTTAAAATGTAGTTTATTTTTATTTTTATTTTTTAAGTTTATTCATTATTTAGACAGACAGAAAGAGAGCATGAATGAGGGATAGTCAGAGAAAGAGGGAGACACAGAATCAGAAGCAGGCTCCAGGCTCTGAGCTGTCAGCACAGAGCCCGACGCGGGGCTTGAATTCACGAACCATGAGATCATGACCTGAGCCGAAGTCAGACCCTTAACCGACTGAGCCACCAGGCGCCCCTAGAAACTTTTTTCAAAACTCATCCTGACCATCAAGACCCTTCAAAATTAGAGTGTCTGTGGAAGTGAAGGGAGTGGGGAGGTGCCGACATGATGCATGTTAAAACAATAGAGAGGAGCAAACAATTTTTTTTAAAAAAGAAAGTTGTAAGCTGATTAAAACTGGGGGCAAGGGGCATAGCATTTGGAAAAGTAATAGGAGAAGCAAAGAGCAACACAAAGATTCTAGTGAGGTGAGGAGGAGGAAGGGAGACTTTGCCAGTGCAGGTGGCTGGGTAGCTCTGAGCCTGGGACCTACCTTTGGAACCCTGCTGAGAAAGGCTCATTCATCCAGTGTCTAGGAACCCAAGGGGCAATGGCGAAGCCAGAACAGATCAAGGGAAGGGAGCCTGAGAAATAGGCACAGAAAAATTGATACTTAACACTTTGCTAAGTCCTTTTTTTTTTTTTATGTTTTTTATTTGTTTTTGAGAGACAGAGAGAGACAGTGCAAGCAGGGGAGGATCAGAGAGAGAGGGAGATACAGAATCTGAAGCAGGCTCCAGGCTCTGAGCTAGCTGTCAGCACAGAGCCTGATGCGGGGCTTGAACCCACGAACCGTGAGATCATGACCTGAGCTGAAGCCGGCCGCTTAACCGACTGAGCCACCCAGCTGCCCCTGCTAAGTCCTTTAAAGTGCGTTTGACTCATCCTAGACAGAAATTATTAGTTGCCTTCAAAACCAAGTGTGATGTTGCTAAGGCCCCACTGAAGGGATATGGCAAGGAAACTGACATTTGCTAAGCTCCCACTATGCACCGGCACTTTGCTAGGTGCTTTTTACATTTTATTTAATATTCCAAACAGTACAAGGAGATAGCACTGTTGTGCACATTTTGCAGAGGAGGAAACTAAAGCATGGGGAGGTTAAATAACTGGTCAAAATCATAAAATTAAACAAGGGGCAGAGCTTGTAGAATCTATCTGGCTGGAAAATCATTGCTCTTTTAACTGACCAGAAACACCATAGCAAACTAGGGAGTTATAATTTCTACTTTTAGTTTTGCCTCTGATCACTGCTGCCATCCATTACAGAAGGACTTTGGCCTTAAACTTTTAAACTCATTCTTTAGTGTAGACATTGCCATTGCATGGTGTGTTAGTCCAGGTCCTCCAAGAAGCAGACCCCAAGACAGGATTAGATGTGCTGAGATTTGATGAGGGAAAATGCTGATGTGAGAGAATATGGGGCAGGAATGGAAAGAGGCTGAGGACTGGGAGGAAAGGGAGAGAGGATTGGATGGAAGGATCCTGAACCACCGAGCAGTCCCAGGAAGGTTTAGTAAAGCTTTTGGGAAGTCCTTAGCCAAAATATTCTATGGAGGTGATGACTTTTGAGCCAGAGTCATCTTGAACCAAAGTTGAGAAATCCCACATCTCCTAGGAACGAGCCTGCCTCAGTATCCCTGCCCTACTCAGCCACCCGGTGGGAACAGCTATGAACATCACAAAAAGGTGACTGTCCTTATCAGATCTATCTGATAAGGGATTTGTATCTAAAATATATAAAGAACACAATTCAATACTAAGAAGAGAAATAACCCAATTAAAAATGAACAAAGGATCTGAACAAAAGTTTCTCCAATGAAAATATACAAATAGCCAATAAGTATGAAACAATGTCAACATCATTAGTCATTGGGAAAATGCAAATAAAAGCCACAATGAAATATATTCCACACCCAGTAGGATGGCTGTGATTTAAAAAATGGACAACAGGGATGCCTGAGTGGCTCAGCCCGTTAAGCATCTGACTCTTAGTTTCAGCTCAAGTCATGATTTCATGGTTTGTGAGTTGGAGCCCTGAGAAATAGGCACAGAAAAATTGACACATAACACTCTGCTAAGTCCTTTTTTTTTTTAATGTTTTGTATTTGTTTTTGAGAGACAGAGAGAGACAGTGTGAGCAGGGGAGGGTCAGAGAGAGAGGGAGATACAGAATCTGAAGCAGGCTCCAGGCTCTGAGCTAGCTGTCAGCACTGTTGTGCTGTCAGTGCAGAGCCTGCTTGGTATTCTCTCTCTCTCTCTCTCTCTCCCTCTCTCTGCCTCTCCCCTACTGGTGCTGTCTCTCAGAAAAAATAAATAAACTAAAAAAACAAAAACAAAAAACAATCACAAGAACTGACCATACTGTAGAGAATTTGGAACCTTCATCCATTGTGGGTGGGAATGTAAAATGGTGGAGCTGCTCAGGAAAGCAGCTTGACAGTTCTTCAGTTACACATAGACAGTGATTCTCCTCCCAGGTATATCTATCCAAGAGAATTGAAAGCCTATTTCCACACAAAAACTTACACACAAATGTTCATAGCAGCATTCTTCATATTAACCAAAGAGTGTTCATCAGCTGATGACTGGATAAACAAAATATAGTCTATCCACATAATGGAATCTATTTGATCATAAAGAGAAATAAATAACAGAATATGATTCAGCCTTAAAAAGGAAGGTGACGCTGTCATATGCTACAACATGATGAACCTGGGAGACATTTTGTTTAGTGAAATAAGCCAGTTATAAAAAGACCCATAAGGGGCGCCTGGGTGGCTCAGTCAGTTGTGTCTGGTTTTGGTTCAGGTCATGGTCTCGAGGTTTATGGCTTCAAGCTTTGCATTGAGTTCACTGCTGTCAGCGTAGAACCTGTTTCGGATCCTCTTGATTTCCTTTTTCTCTGCCCCTCCCCTATTCAGACTCCCTCTTTCAAAAATGAATAAGCATAAAAAAAATGACAAATAGTGGCGGCTGGGTGGCTCAGTCAGTTATGCATCTGACTTCGACTGAGGTCATGATCTCACAGTTCGGGGGTTTGAGCCCCACGTCAGGCTCTGTGCTGACAGCTTGGAGCCTGGAGCCTGTTTCAGATTATGTTTCCTTTTCTCTCTCTGCCCCTTCCTCACTTGCACTTCTCCCTCTCTCTCTCTCTCAAAAATAAGCATTAAAATTAAAAAAAATATAGAAGCGAAAATTAAAAAAGACATAACATATGATTCCACTTGTATGAGGACCCCCTAGAGTAGTCAAACTCACAGAGACAGAAAGTAAAATGGCGGCTCTGGCTGCTGGGGTGGGGAGAGGGTAGGGAGTTGTTGTTTTATGGGTATAGACTTTCAGGTTTACAAAATGAAGAGAGTTCTGGAGATGGGTTCTACAACAATGTGAATGTACTTTACATTACTGAACTGTACACTTGAAATAGTTAAAATGGTACATTTTATGTTATGTGTATTTTACCACAATTTCAAAATGGGCAAAACAAAATGGAAAAAAAAGCATGGAGTACTGATACATATGGTACCATGGATGAACCCTGAAACCACCGTGGCAAGCAAAAGAAGCCAGTCATAAATGGCCACATGTTGTATGATCTCATTTACGTGAAATACTGAAAATAGGCAAGCCCTTGGAGACAAAGAGCAGGTTCACAGTTGCTGTAGCTGGAGGGAGTGAGGGCTGAGGAGCAACTGCTCATGGGTACACACCTTCCTTCTGGAGTGATTAAAATTCTATGGAATTAGATAGTGGGGATGGTTCTGTGACTTTGCGTATGTGGTAAAAACTATTGAATTATATACTTTAAAAGCTGAGTTTTGTAATATGTGCATTATATCTCAATAAAGATGATATATATTTTTTAACGCTGCAGTGAATTTAGAGCACACCAGCACGGGAACATCAGTCAATTACATTCCCCTGCAGGTGCAAATCTACGAGGAGCCTTTTCATGGCTGCCACACACGAAGCTCTATTACAAGTATATTTTTGGTGTTGATCATAATAGTTACCTAAAATGCATTAAGTGCATATCTGAGCAGAGTAATGGGCTAAATTATTTCTCCAAATGATTTCCTTTCCCTGGATTCAATAAATGCATGGTCCTGATTTTCTCACTGAGGTTACAGGAGTTTTGATGCTGCTATTTCACTGCTGCAACCATTCTGCTTCTGAGAGAGCAGAGGATATGTCAGAAGAAAATACAAAATAGTTTCATATCTACTTTGTGACCCTAACAAACATAAAACTAGTAGGAAACAACTTGGTATTTCCAGCTGCTGACCAGAGCCACACTTATGCAAACTTCACGACAGTCATTGCTGCTATCATCTTCATTTTGGGCAAATCAAATGGAAAGAAGGAATGATAGGATGAGCCCTGCTGAAATAAGATTGAAATAAGATAGAAATGCCTGTAACTTATGGTACATGATAATTTTTTAAAGTTCCAGATTTACTAGTTTAAGTGGAAAATAAACTAACATCCAATCTAAAAAAAAATTTCCCAGAGAGATAGAAGGAGCAAAAGGAGAGAATAGTACTAGAAGCCAGACATTTCTAAAATTACTTTACTCAGAGATGTGATTTTGGAATCATGTGAATGTTTTGTATGATTAAAATAAAATGGAATAACTATGAAAATTAAAAAATGAATGTAGTAAACCTAATTGTGTATTGAGTGGGCAGCTTTATGGTACAGAGAAAAACTATTTCAAGGGTTATTTTTCCTTCTGTTTTTTGAAAGAGAGCGAGCAAGCCCCAAGTGAGTGAGGGGCAGAGAGGGAGAAGACAAAGAATCTGGGCTCACCCCATGCGAGGCTCGACCTCACCCCAAGTGGGGCATGAGCTCAACTGAAATGGGGCTCCAACTCAAGAACCATGAGACCATGACCTGAGCCAAAGTCAGAGGCTTAATGACCAAGTCACCAGGCACCCTCAAGGTATTTTAAAACATCATAATTTGACTGGGATGTACTATAAGACAAAAAGAACTGCAAAGAGAGTACAAACTTAAATTTTTTCCAGTAGCCAGACTGCTAATAAAAATATTGGCATAGTTTATTCTAAACCATTATGTATGTAATAGGATAAAGCAAATAAGTAATTATATTGATTCAAAAGAAGCCAAGATGGTCAACATTAGAAAAGTCACAAATATAAAATCAGAGAAGTTAAATAAAAACCATCTAATCCTAAATTTGAATTAGAAATATAAATGCATGATTCATTTTCTATTAAAAAATATTTCCTGGTTTCTATCTACTAGAAAAACCTAAAATAATGATGAACCCAGGCTCACTGGTTTCCCCTAGCACCCAGACTGTAGTTTCTTTTTTTAATGTTTATTTATTTATTTTGAGACAGAGAGAGAGAGACAGAGAGAGAGTGTGTGAGCTGGGGAGGGGCAGAGAGAAGGAGACAGAGAATTCCAAGCAGGCTCCACACTGACAGTACAGAGCCCAAGGCAGGACTCAAACTCATAAACCGTGAGATCATGACCTAAGCTGAAATCAAGCATAAGATGCTTAACCAACTGAGCCATCTAAGCGCCCTAAGACTGTAGTTTCTAAATAGAACTTTCCAACAAGAGAAATGGGCCTCTTGGGGAAATGCTAATTAACTGGGGCAGGAAATTATTATGATGAGTTTGGAATATTTTGTCACATTAGAAAGCAAGGAAGCTATGAAGAACTACAGGGGTCATGATAAAAGGATTCAGAAGCCAATTTTTTAATTTGCTTTTTAATGTTTATTTTTGAGAGAGAGAGAGAGACAGAACACAAGCAGGGGAGAGGCAGAGAGAGAGGGAGACATAGAATCAGAAGCAGGCTCCAGGCTCTGAGCTGTCAGCACAGAGTCTGATGTGGGTCTTGAACCCCAAAACCGTGAGATCATGACCTGAGCCGAAGTTGGATACTTAACCAACTGAGCCACCCAGGCACCCCTCAGAACCAATTCAAAGAGGTTCCCATGGGCCAAAAATGGGACAATTTAAGCATCAAGATGAATAAATAATAACTGCAATGGAATGAAGCATTACCCAATCTGTGAATTTATAATGATGCTAAACAAACAAACAAAAATGATCAACTTTGGCAAATGATTCTGCCTTTCCTATATAAATTATACCTCCGGACCATAAAATTGTTAACAAGAGGAAGTTTTCTTGATAGAGTTAAGCTAATAAGTGAAGAAAGAATGATAAAAATAGAATACTATCATTTTGTGACCTTCTAATGAATTAATGGAGATAGACCATGATCATCAAGGGGCTGCTAACATTGCAGGGACAACCAGACATTGTCACCCTTAGTAAACATTCACCATTATGCAATATTCTTGATAAGCCAGCAAACCTAAATCCAATACAGTAACCATTTGCAACATGTGTCTATTTAAACTTCAATTTCAATTAACTTGTATGTTCAGTCCAATATGGCAGGCACTAGCTATTTGTGGCTGTGTAAATATAAGTTAATTAGAACAAAATTAATTAATTCAGTCCCTCAGTGACACTAGTGCAATAGCCACATGTGCAGATATGGAAGACTTCCATCATCGCAGAAAATTCTACTGGATAGGGCTAAAATCCAACTACTAGTTTACAAGACGTACAGGGAACTAAAGAACATGATTGACACAGTATGAGGATTCAATCCCTAAATCCAGGATATGGGAAACAGCTCCTTCAACAAATAAATTACAAGGACAAAAGAGGAGGGAGGGAGAACAGACAGGTAAAAAGAGACTTAAGAAAAACACCAACCAGTATGAGCCTCTTTCAATCCTGATGGTAAAACTGGGAAAAAAAATTAAGGAGGTAAATTTAAACACTGATGATATTTGAGGATACTAAGAACATAGTTTTTTTTTTTTTTTTAGGAATAGTGACATTATTTTAGTGTCTAATGAAAGATCCCTTATGTTAGAGAGATACACCCTAAATGTTTACAGAAGAATGATTTGATATCTAGGTTTAGCTTCAGAGTAATCCAGTAGGGAGAGAAAGTGGATCAGGGCACAAATGGGCACATGTTTGCTACATGTTGATAACTCTTGATGTTTGACATTCCCTTAAACTATCATCTGAAGTTTTCCATAAGAAACATTTTTAAAATGACTGGCTTATCTTTTAGGTTCATTGAAGCCATTTGGCTATTTTTTTTTTTTTTTGGTTGTCATTTTTTTGTTCCCTGTGTCAGAACGTTTGAAGCACAGAAATGGTGGCATCACATTGTGCTTCATTGTTCTCTGACTTGCTCCTCATTCTGTGACAACTTACCTAAACTTGCTTTCCCATTACATTAACTGTAAGGCCACTAAGGTAGCTGTCCACTAACCATCTAACATTCAGTGTACACTCTGAAGTGATCATGGCATCTGAAGAACCATGGAAGATGCTGGAAGGACAAAGATGAATAAAATACAGTTTCTGACTTCAGGGAGCTGATGTTCTTATGGGGAGGTGGTCATATAATATATAAATTACTATAATAAAGTAAGCACAAAGTTTAGAGTGGCCTGAAGAAGAGACTGGTGGCTTCTATCTCAGGGTGGTGTTTACAAGACTTCATTTAAAAAAGGTGGACTTTTCACAACAGTTTGAAAGAATGAAAATGTGCTTTCCAAGTTAGCAGCAGAAGCAAAGATAGACAGACATGGAAGAAGCTGGTAAGTCTGAGAGACCATGAACATAGTGACTCACAGCTCTGGTAGTGTCTGTTAGTCAAAGTTCTGTGTATTTCAAGTAATTACTGTCTTACTAGTGGGAAATTAAAAAAAAATTTAGTGTTTTGTATTTTTGAGAGAGAGAGAGAGAGAGAGAGAGAGTATGAGCAGGGGAGACACAGAATCTGAACCAGGGTCCGATGCGGGGCCCGATGTGGGGAGACCGCAAAATCATGACCTGAGCTGAAGTCAGAGGCTTAACCGACTGAGCCACCCAGATGCCGCATTTAATGGCGAATTTAAATTCAGTTCAATAAAGTTTCAGTTCAATTAAGTAAACACCTAGTAGACCAAATGAATAACTGAAAACATCCTATCGGTGAAGCACTTTCTAGGCACTTAATACTCTCCCAGAGTCTGTGGAAAACCCAAAAGGAAATAGGAAAAACTCCCCAAAGAGTTTCTGGTCTTGTTAGAGAGGTAGAATTGACACGTGCGGAACACTTACAAAGAATGAGTAGCCTCTGGGCCAATGTAATTCTTTCTCTAGGCAAACTGATCTGCAAACATAAAAGAAAGAAACAGAAAACAGTCAGGACATGATAAAATGTTAGGGATTTTAAAAAGCCAATCTATACTAGGCTTACAACTATCCATGCATGTGTATAAGATGAATGCACGCAAATTTAGGGCAGAGAAGAAGCCTAGAAAATGGAAACCAGCTGTCTTTTTAGTGAGGTGGGATTGTGATTTTTTTAACTCTTTAAAAATTTTAGTTAATACTATTGCGTTAATAAGTAGAGGAAACTTTCTAAAGCATACAGTAATTTGGATTTACAACAAAAAGATCGTTCTTAAAGACTGAGAGAAAATAGGAAGGGGTAAAAGAATCAGGTCTAAGTAATCTTTCAATTTTAGTAAATTCTAACCAATTCTCCTTGGCTGAGGAAACATGATAAGAAACCTATAATATTTTAAAAACACATTAAAACAAAGCTATTACATGTCTTGCATACCAGCTTTGGGTAGTTCATTTGATTAAATGGGTGTGCAGAAAGGAGACGGTTTCTTTTAAACTGAACAATTTCAATGTCTAATTTGAGGTCAGATCCCTTTTTGCAGAAGACATTTTTTTGTCTGGCACATTGGGCAAATGCCAAGGCCCCCCTGCTTGTCCTCTGTCTGGACTGCTTACTCTGGGAAATGAAAGGATGGCATGGTCCGTGAACCGAGAGTGTTCCTCTTTGCCTGCAGATCATGTTGGCTTTTTTGTAAGAAAAATCATAAGAATATATAAAAGTTTTTGATGAATAGAACCCTTTATTTTTAGCAGAAAATGGATGGAACAGTTTGGGGCTTTGCGGCCGCCTGTTGCTCCCGTGTGAGCACCTCCCACAGCCTTGACTTTTTATTCTGCTGTGTATTCGGTGCCAAGATTTACATGGCCGCTGTGGGGAACAACTGGATTTAGCATAAGTAAGAAAAACTGCTTTCCCCCTGGGGAGAGACAAAAAGGATAAGTGCACAAGGCGCAGAGACAATATTATCAGGAGTTATATTCCTGTTCAGCTCTTTTATTCACTCTGAATCCTGGATTCTGTCGCAAATAATAAAAGCAAGAAGCCAGTTGGCTTGAAGCCAAGGTCTGGGATTAGCAGAAGAAACTATTTTATTTGGAGCTAAAAATACGTTGGTCCGTGATGGTTCTGTACATTACAAAGAGGGCCATTTGGATTACATGGTTTTTTTTTTCATAAACTGAGATATTGCCAAGAAAGTACAAATTAATAAATATTTGAATGAGGGAAAGATGAGCTTCTGTCAGAGCCCCCGAGAGACGGGGCAGCACTGCTGCACACCTGTTACTGCCTGGTCACCTTCTCAGTTTGCTCCAGGTCCTCTGAGGCTGGGTTGGATTGCTAGTATCCCCTTAACGACCTGCACCTTTTTCTTTTCCTTTTTCTTTTTTATGTTTTAAAAAATTTTATTTTAGGGAGACAGAGAGAGACAGCGTGAGCAGGGGAGGGTCAGAGAGAGAGGGAGACACAGAATCCGAAGCAGGCTCCAGGCTCTGAGCTAGCTGTCAGCACAGAGCCTGATGTGGGGCTCGAATCCACTAACCGCGAGATCATGACCTGAGCTGTAGCCGGACACTTAACCGACTGAGCCACCCAGGCGCCCCAACCTGCACCTTTTTCAAATGATGTCAGTTTTTTCCTTTTCACTCTTCTCTCAAATATCCCCCCTCCTTTTTTTTCATAAGCTAGATTAAAGTGGTTGTAAGAACTCATTTTTTATAAAATGATTAATAATAACAGTACAGATCTCCTTGGGGTTTATGAAGATTAATGAGACAATACATAAAGATCATGTTGCACTCATCTATGCAAAGGATACTGCATAGTAAGTAATGAAATTTTAATCATTATTTTGGGGCAAAGTGGTACTCAGAGGGAAATGTATAGCTTAAAAATATTAAAAAAATAAGAAAGCTTTTAAAAATGAAACAAGCATTCAACTGAAAAAGTAAAGAGAAAGAAGATCTTTATGTTATAAATAGGATAACTTCTATTTCTAGCTATGTGAAAGACTAGGTGTCCAGAGAAAGACTTCCAGTATGAAATTTAAAATTCTGGATAAAATACAAAAAGAATGAAATCTTGCCATTTGCAATGATGTGGATGGAGCTGGAATGTATTAAGTTAAGCTAAATAGGTCAATCAGAGGAAGACAAATACCTTAGGATTTCACTCATAGGTGGAGCTTAAGAAACAAAACAGATGAACATATGGAAAGGAGGAGAAAAAAAGGGAGAGAGGGAAACAAACTACCAGAGACTCTTAAGGATTGAGAACAAACTGAGGGTTGAAGGAGGGAGATGGAGGAACGGGCTAGATGGATGACGGGTATTAAGGCGAACACCTGTTGTGATGAGCGCTGGGTATTGCAAAGCGACGTGCAAGCGATGAATGACTGAATTCTCCTGAAACCAATATTGCACTGCATATTAACTAAAATTTAAATTTAAAAGGTAACAAAAAATAAAATAAAATTCTGGATAAAACATACTTTTAAAAATCTTCTAAAATACTTGGCTGGCCTATTGCAAAAAAGGAAGACTGTCCTTGCCATAGATAATAAAAGAGTAAAAATCTGGAGCACTTGGGTGGCTCAGTCGGTTAAACATTTGACTCTTGGTTTTGGCTCCAGTCATTATCTCACAGTTCATGAGTTCAAGCCCTGCATCAACTCTGCACTAAGTGTAGAGCCTGTTTGAGATTTTCTCTCAATAAATAAATTAGCATTTTAAAAAAAAATTAAAAATCCACAGAGGTAGGCTGATCTGATGCGGGTGTTTGCCATGGAGGTTTCTGACTCATTTTGGTGGCTATATGCTGAAGAGGACAAATAAAAACACAAGGTCTGTAAAGGCTGCAAGGATGAACTCACAAACTTCCACATGAACCCAGAATTCCAGAAAGGTACATTCAAGATGGCTGAAATGGGGGGGGTCTAGGGGGCACCCTACAGAGAGAAACAGTGAGGGGAACTTACCTGTCATCCTTAGTAAAATGTAAAATGTCTTTAGTAAAAAGTAAAAAAGAGGGAAAATACTTGGAGAATATCTAATCACACAAATTTGTTACAACACGTGTCTGGGGCCACAATTTATGCCATCTGTGCTACCTACTCCCTAGTAAATCTAAGACAAATATTTGGTTAAAGGTGCTCCCAAATATTTAGCAAGAACCGAGTAACAGAATAAACCTAAAGAAAGTAGAAGGATGGAAATAAGAGAAAAAATACTGACACAGAAAATACAGAAACAGCAAAGCACATTTTTTGAAAAGACTAACAGTAGTGACAACCCTTCGGAGAACTTGACTAAGAATGAGGAGAAAACACAAACAACACAGTTGTGAACAGAGAACATAACTTAAGATGCTAAAAGGATTTAGGAAAATATTTGGGACACATTTGCCAATAAATTTGAAAATAGGTAATATGCACAAATCCTTCCAACAATGTTTCTCCAACTTTCGCCTATATTGTTATCACCTAGAAACCTTTGAAAAACACTGATTGCTGGTGCAGCCACTATGGAAAACAGTGTGGAGGTTCCTTAAAAAATTAACAATAGAACTCCCCTATAACCCAGCAATAGCACTGCTGGGGATTTACCCAAGGGATACAGAAGTGCCGATGCATAGGAGCACATGTACCCCAATGTTCATAGCAGCAATGTCAACAATAGCCAAACATGGAAAGAGCCTAAATATCCATCACCTGATGAATGGATCAAGAAGATGTGGTTTATATACACAATGGAGTACTACATGGCAATGAGGAAGAATGAAATCTGGCCATTTGTAGCAACGTGGATGGAACTCGAGGGTACTATGCTAAGCGAAATAAGTCAGGCAGAGAAAGACAGATACCATATGTTTCTACTCATATGTGGAACAGGAGAAACTTAACAGAGGACCATGGGGTAGGGGAAGGCAGAAAATAGTTAAGGAGAGGGAGGCAAATCACGAGATTCTTAAATACTGAGAACAAACTGAGGATTGATGGGGGGTGGGGTGGAGGGGAAAATGGGTGATGGGCATGGAGGAGGGGCACCTGTTGGGATGAGCACTGGGTATTATATGGAAACCAACTTGACAATAAACTATAATAAAAATATATAAATAAATAAAAATAAAATAAACATTTAAAAACCTTTAAAAAAATAAAAATAAAAACAGATCGCTGCCCCCACCCCACAAGATTACCTGACTTCATAGACCTGAGATGCGATCTGAACGTTTGCTTTTTTAGCAAGTTCTCAGGTGAGCAAACACTGAAGAAAGACGTTGTCCCAGAAAATATAAATTACCAAACACACTTCATAAGAAGTGGAAATTATTTTATAGTCTAGTGCTTTCCTACTTTTTTCACAGAGTGGCACACATACGCAAAACCCCCATAATGCTCTATGGCACATTGGGGTGAACACCGGAGGCTCTTGTTGGCTGTTGCTAACTTGCTCCTGAACTCTATTTATCCCAGCTCCACCTTGACCCACTTGCTCGTGGCAGCCCCAAGAAGGATCAGCATCCTGGGCTCACCTGTACTCCGTACTCTGCATACTAATGCGGTTTTACTCAGATGTAGTAGTTATTTACCGCTGCATAAAAAATTACCCCCAGATTTAACAGCTTTAAGCAACATACCGTTACTATCTCACAGTGACTATAGGCCAGGAGTCCAGACACGACTCAGCTGTGGCTCTGGGCTCTCACAAGGCTGCGATCAAGATGTCAGCCGGAGCTGCAGTCACCTCCTGGGGAAGAATCCGTCTCCATGCTCACTTATTTGGGTTCTTGGCAAAAGTTAGTTCCTCCTGGACTGTTGGGCTCAAGGCCTCAGGTCCTCTCTGGTTGTTGGCTGGAACCCTGATCTCTTGCCACGTGGGTTTCTCCATGGGTGCAGCTTGCTTCTCACAAGCAAGAGAAAGACAAGAGGTGGGCAGAACTCAGTTTTCTGAAACCATCTCAGAGGGGGCATTCCATCACCTTTGCTGTATTCCATTCATTAGAAGCGTGTGACTACGTGCAGCCCACCCTGTGGGGAGGGGATTACACGGTGGGCCTGGAAACTGAGAGGTGCAGCTCATTAGGGGCCATCCTGGAAGTCTGTTTACCACACCAGAAGGGACACCGCTTGGTGGTGTATAGAACAGTTGCCATTATTACAAATTCTCACCAACACTTGTCATTGTCAGACTTTTTTTTTTCATATTTGCCAATCTGATGAGTATAAAATGGGAACTCATTGTAATTCCCTTGTAACTAATGAGGGTGAGCATATTTTCATGTTTATTTACCACCCAGATGTGTTCTGTTCAAAGCTGTTAATATTTGTTCATCTTTATAGATTTTTATCTTTTTCTTATCGATTCAAAGGAGCTCTTATATCTGGATACTAAACCTGAGTCTACATTAGGTGTAGTGAGTCTCTTCCTCCAGTTTTTGGCTTCTGTTTTCACTCTCTTGTTATTTTTTGAGGAACCGTAGTTTTATTATTTTAATGTAGTTGAATTTATGCTTCCAGTTTTGTGTTAAGAAATCCTCTGTTACCTCAAAATTAGAAAGGTAATATTTTATGTATTCTTCTAAAATTAAAAAAAATTTAATGTTTTTTATTTATTTTTGAGAGACAGAGAGAGACAGCATGAGAAGGGGAGGGTCCAAGAGGGAGCAAGACACAGAATCTAAAGCAGGCTCCAGGCTCTGAGCTAGCTGTCAGCACAGAGCCCGCCGTGGGGCTTGAACCCACGAACCGTGAGATCATGACCTGAGCTGAAGCTGGATGCTTAACCAACTGAGCCACTCAGGCGCCCTAAAAAATTTTTAAGTTTTATCTTTAAGCCTTTTATCCATCTAGAATTGATTTTTGTGTATATTATGAGGTAGGAGTTCACTTACTTTTCTCCTTTTATGGCTAATCAGTTAATACTTACTGAAGGGTTTGTTCCCCTCCTCCTAATTTGCAATATCGTAGACAAGTTTTCCATACATTCCTCTATTCATGGGTCTTACTCTGGACTCATGTATGATTGAAATCATCTCTTAAATGTTTTACTGTTCTTGCCATTAGAAATAGCGAGGCCTGATGTTTTCTTTATTGGAAGATTTATAATTAAATCTCTTTAATCATAATGGCAGTCTTCTATCTGTGTAAACAAACTGATATGTTCTGAATGGACTTCAGAGATTTTTTTCTTCCTGTCATTAAAAAAAAATTTTTTTTAAATTTGCATCTGAGTTAGTTAGCATATAGTGCAATAGTGATTTCAGGAGTAGAATCCAGTGATTCATCCCCTACATGTAACACCCAGTGCTCATCCCAGCATCTTCCTCAGTGCCCCTGCCCATTTAGCCCATCCTCCCACCCCCAATCCACCCAGCAACCTTCAGTTTGTTCTCTATAAAGAGTCTCTTATGTTTTGTCCCCCTCCCTATTTTTATGTTATTTTTTCTTCCCTTCCCTTATGTTCATCTGTTTTGTATCTTAAATTCCACATGAATGAAGTAATATATTTGTCTTTCTCTGACTAATTTTGCTCAGCATAATTCCCTCTAGATCCATCCACATTGTTGCAATGGCGAGAGTTCATTCCTTTTGATTGCCGAGTAATACTCCATTGGGTATATATATATATGTGACATCTTCTTCATCCATTTATCTATTGATGGAAATTTGGGATCTTTCCATACTTTGGCAATTGTCAACAGTGCTGCTATAAACATTGGGGTGCATGTGTCCCTTTGAAACAGCATATCTGTATCCTTTGGATAAATACCTAGTAGTGCAACTGCTGGGCCATAAGGTAGTTCTATTTTTAATATTTTGAGGAACCTCCATCCTGTTTTCCAAAGTGGCTGCAACAGTTTGCATGCCAACCAGCAGTGCAAAAGAGATCCTCTTTCTCTGCATCCTTGCCAACATCTGTTGTTGCTGAGTTGTTAACGTTAGCCATTCTGACTAGTGAGAGGTGGTATCTCATATGGTTTTGATTTATATTTCCCTGATGATGAGTGATGTTGAGCATCTTTTCATTTGACTGTTAGCCATCTGGATGTCCTCTTTGGAAAAGTGTCTGTGAATGTCTTTTGCCCTGAATCGGCTTCAGAGATTTAAAACCCTTAACCCTGAAGAGGTCAAAGCCAACAGGTGAGAAACAGACATGGGGCTGCAAGACCCCTGGCCACGTTGCCTCCAGTCATAAGCATCTTGGTCCTTTCACCCCACTAGGCCTTTGGCATACACTACTACACTTTTGCTTTCTCCATAAAGATCTTGCATATGTTTTGTTGGGTTTATTCCAAGGTGCCTTATAATTATCAATACTGACATCTTTCTTTTAATTGTGCTTACTAAATATTTGTTGCTAAAGTATAGATTTGCAGTTGCAGTTTATTGATCTATTTACGGTGAGCCTACTAAACTCTCTTTTTAATTCTAACATTTTTTCTATATAAAAGCTTTTGTGTGTCTGTGCAGTGCTATGAAGAAAGTTAGGAAGCAGTGTTAGAGAAAGTCTAATCTTAGTTTCTTCATCTATGAGATGAGATTGAAAAAGTATGTGCTTCTTAAGATTGTTATGAAGATTAAATGAGTTAATCCATGTTTGGCAACAGAACAGTGCCAGGAACATAGTATTTAGGTACTGCTAGCCATTATCATTACTTTTTTACCTTTTCTCTTTCCATAGAACCTTGTGTTTCTCTCCTGCAGGCTCAGCCTGAAGTCTTAGACCATCAACAGTGGGTTTTGACCTTTTCTGGGTCTTGTACCCACATTTAGACCTTGAAGAAAGTCTTCCATCATTACCCTAGGAAGATGCAAAAGCACATAATTTTGCATATAATTGAGGAAGATCAAGATCCCCTTATCTATGTGCACGGATCTTCCTCTGCCTCCAAAGGATCTCTGGGACCAGGTTAAGAATCCTGCTGTAAAACAATCCTCCTGGTTTTCTAGAGGGGTTTGAGATGTTCCAGTGGGATGCCCTAGAAATTTGGTGTGAATTTACTTAGCTCTGAATCTGGCCACGACACTGTGCCTCAGTTCTGATACACTGATTCTGATACACAGGGATTCAGTCCTGCCTCTCTGACCTACAGCTTAGCTTTGGTATTGGGGCCAAGTCTTACTTTCCTGTTCTTGAGCCTGTGCCTTAGCAGACTGCTCAGGACCCCTGTCATCCCTGAAATAGAGGTCCTGCCCTATTAATATTAGTCTTTCTAGGGCAGGGTTTCTCAACATTGGCACTATTGACACTTTGTCATTTTTTTATTGTGAATGTCTGAGTGTAGGGGCTGCTCTATGTATTATAGAGGCCAACACCCCTGGCCTCTATTCATTAGATGCCATTAGCATCCCCCAATTATAACTAAAAATATCTCCAGAAATTGCACATGTTCCCTGGAGAGATAGAAGAATCACCTCCAGTTAGGAATCACTACTCTAGGGCCCAAAGTTCTGTTATTACACTTCTGCCTGATGCCTTGGGTCCTGCCATCTGCTGACAGATCTCTCCACCAACCACACACCTAATTTCCAAACAAAACTTGCTCCTGGAGTTCTCAATGCCACATCCTTCCTTTCATAAACAGGCCACTGTAATTCTTGCAGCATCTTTCTTGCACCAACGATTTGCCTGAATCCCAATTGTTCTGTTTTCAAGATAAAATTTTCTCTGGCTTGAGTGAATGACCCTCCACCCACCACAGTTGCCAGCTTTCCCCGCAGGGATGAGGCGGGACTGATTTCAGGCTCTCGAAAGGATTGAGATCCAGTAACTTCTGGCAAGAGTGGCTGTGTCATGAGATATGACAGTGACAATTTGTTTGTTTTCCTTAGGAAAGTAATCTTCCCAGTGGTTTTATGTGAAAGAACCAGCCCTTTTCCTATGTAGGTGCAGATAAAATTTTCTGAAGGCAATAAATTGCCCCGTTCTACTGTGCAACAAGTTCGGTGGGAATGTGCAGCAGAACCACAGAACTGCAGTCTTAATAGATACCAACAGCACAAAGGTGGTGAACTTAATAATAGAGCCTTAGAGAGAGTGAGAAAGACTGACTGACTGACTGAAAGCTTAGAGCAGAGAACAGAATAAAAGAACATTGTGTAATGCTTTTCACAGAGGACATACCTGTGAACCACAGGAGAAAAAGAGAGTAGAGAAAGTCCAGAACGAATTGTACCTTGCAGTATCCTAAACTTGGCCTAGTTAATCATAGTGGGTTAGGGGATGCTGGGAGGGCCCAGAGCCTGAAAGGTACTCCAGGCACTGACAAAGACATAGACATTGGGAGGAAATCCACTCAAGCAGGTAAGAATGGTATGCAATAGCTTGAATCAGTTAGAAGATTATTTCTTTCTCATGTGGAAGTTTGGTGGCTTTCCTTTGCAAAGTAGACAAGGGCCCACTTTTTAGTTCTCTCTTGTTGTTCTATTATCTCTTGGATATTGTCCTTATCTTCCTGACCAGGATGGTCCATTCTTGCACCCATATTTCTGCTAGCAGAAAGAGGAAGAGGCACCTATGTGGCTCAGTCGGGTTAAGAGTCCAACTCTTGATTTCAGTTCAGGTCATGAGCTCACGATTCACGGGATCGACCCCCAAGTGAGGCTCTGCTCTGACAGCACAGAGCCTGCTTAGGACTCTCTCTCTCCCTCTCCTTCTGACCTTCCCTTACTCTCTCTCTCTCTCTCAAAATAAATATTAAAAAAAAAAAAAAGGAAAACAGGGAGGGGGAAAAACATAAACTCTTTTAATGTTTTATTTATTTTTGATACAGAGAGAGACAGAGCATGAGAGGGGGAGGGGCAGAGAGAGGAGGAGACACAGAACCGGAAGCAGACTCCAGGCTCCGAGCTAGCTGTCAGCACAGAGCCTGACGCGGGGCTCCAACCCACAGAACGTGAGATCTGACCTGAGCTGAAGTCGGAGGCTTAACCGACTGAGCCACCCAGGCGCCCCAATAAACTCTTAAATATAGAGAACAAACTGAGGGTTCTTGGAGGGATTATGGGAGGGGGGATGGGCTAAATGGATGAGGGGCATTAAGTAGAACACTTGTTGGGATGAGCACTGGGTGTTATATGTAGACAATAAATCACTGGATTCTACTCTGAAATCACTGTTGCACTATACGCTTATTAACTTGAACAAAAATTAAAATAATAATAAAAAATTAAAAATTAAATTATAAAAAGGAAAGCAGGAGAGAAGGGAAGACACACCCCTTCTTAAAGGCATAACCCACAAGTTACACACATTATTTTGGCTCACATCCCATTGGCCAAATTTAGTCATATGACCACACCATAGGCCCATGCCTAGCTGCCAGAGAGCGAGAGGTTCTGAAAGGTCATATGCCCACATAAATACCAGGTTCTCTGAGAAATTTTTCTATCACCACTAGCCTGAGTGCTTCGAGTCCTCAGTCCTTCCTCCAAATTCAAGTTCCCAAATGCCCCCAAGAACCTGTCTGACAGATCTATTGTCAAAAGACAGAAGATGAAAAGGAAAAGAGTAGGAAAGAATGGGTCTCTTTTAACACAAAGGGAATGCTAAACACTTAAATTTTGTTACACTTAAAAGGTGACTTTTAGTATAATGCCATCAGGCAGGCAAACTGACCTGACCTTGTGCTCCTACTCTACAGGAAAACTTTCCAGCCGGTCCTTGTTGTGAAATTCCAGACAAGCCCGAGGCAATGCTGTGGGCTCTTGGACAGCGAGGCGGCACCTGCATGTTGAACCGGGCCGGTGCACTACGTCAGTCATCCCTAGCAATGCTCAGCTTCCAAAGGGCAAAATGTAACTGATGGACATTGGCATATTTCTGGGCCTGGAAGAATTAGAAACGTGGACAAGAAATATGTCTTTGGTCACACTACAGAAGATGCTTCATCATCCTGAGAGACTCTGGATTCTACAGGGTGTGTTTCTTGCCTGGAAGGTTTCAGCAGTCTAGTCTTGAATATCAAGAGGACTGGAGGTCTGTGGTTGCAGGACATCACAGGATCATAAAGCTCTGAAGGCAGAAATGGAAATTAGGAAAGAACTATTTACATTAAAAGATATTTTGCCATGATATGTGTAATTTTATAAAATTATCTTTTTATACATTTAAATAAACTTTTTAAGAACAGTTTTAGGGACACCTGAGTGGCTCCGTTGGTTAAGCATCTGACTCTTGGTTTCCACTCAGGTCGTGATCTCACAGTTTTGTAAGTTTCAACCCCATGTTGGGCTCTGCACAGCTGGCATGGAGCCTGTTTGAGATTATCTCTCCCTCTCTCTCTGCCCCTTGCCCGCTAGTGCTATCTCTGTCTCTCTCAAATAAATAAACTTAAAAAAAAAAAAAAGAACTGCTTTAGATTTACAGAAAAGCTAAAAAGATAGTGCAGGGTTCCCAGATGTATCATATATATATATGTGTGTGTATATACATATATATATAAATGTTTATTTATTTTAAGAGAGAGCAAGTGAGCATGTGTGGGAGTGCAGAGAGAGAGAGAGGGTGTGAGAGAATCCCAAGCAGGCTCCACACTGTCAGCACAGAGACCTATGCATGGCTTGAACTCCTGACCGAAGCTGACATCAAGAGTCACATACTTAACTGAGCCACCCAGGTGCTCCCTGTATCTTATATTTTTATTTTATTTTCAGAGATAAAGGAATCTATACAGCATAACAAGAAGCATAAATATCTACATCTTTGTATCTTATATTTTTAAATGAAGGCTCTTTTATTCTGACCATTTTAATAGGGAAATTAAGAAGAAAATGAGTTGGTAGCTGAAAATTTTAAAAGGTACCATTTTCACTGTTCTGCCACTCCCTGAATGTAAGATTTTTTAGTAAATCACTTAACATCTTTGTACCTCAGCTTTGTCACTTATAAAACAGAGATAAAATTAATGTTTCACATAGTTGCTATGGTGACAACACAATAAAGTACATATGAAATATCTGTGTGCGGACCTATTGAAAAGTCTAAAACACTGATAAAATCATGAGTCTAGTAATTATTCTGCAGTATCTTTGGTATTTTAACTGATTAAACACAGTGTGAGCTGACATGCAGGGGTTAATTAATCTAATTAGGTTTTACTGTGGGCTATTAACTGAGTAAGGAAAGGATACTAAACTGATGTTAAAAAAACAAACAAACCTATAAATCATTAAACAATTAAATTTCCACCTGTATAAACAAGTAGACTAATTTCACCATGAGAAAAAATACTATAAAAATTTAGGCGATTTAATAATAATTTTCCCCAAAGAAAACATATTTAATATGACTGACAAAGAATGTGAAAAAGAAATAGTTCTTAAGTGTCTTGGATTTGGGGCCCCTGGGCATCTCAGTTGGTTAAGCGTCCAACTCTCGATTTTGGCTCAGGTCATGATCATGCAGTTCATAGGTTTGAGCCCCGCATGGGGCTCTGGTGGCCGTGCAGAGCCTGCTTGGGATTCCCTCCGTCTCTCTGCCCCTCTTCTACTCACACTGTCTCGGTTTCTCTCAAAATAAATAAATAAACTTAAAAAAATTTTAATAAAAAATAAATCTTACAAAGCTGTTTAAATGCTAAGTGTTGTCAGTATTCAAAGTACCCAGTGGGGTACCTTACTTTGTTAAAACAAAAATTGCTTATTTAGTTCTTCCTGGTCAAAAAACAATGTGACATTTCCTGGAAAATCCCACTAATCACTAAGCATATTCTTTGCAACGCAGATTTCCAATAGGCCCCCGTGAAAGTAGAAAGGTTCCTATATCAATGCATGAGAGGGTAATGCTGCTTTATTCACCTTTGGGATCCATGATATATCATCAGTCTCAGATATAAATCCTTGAACTTTCTCTTTTATAGAATTTCTAATATTGAAAGAAAAGCTGCCTATGGTCATCTAGAAATTAAAGAGAATGCTAAAAATAAAGAGCAAAATTTTTTCTTATAAAGCAAGGTCCAAATGAACTGGTTTGGATAATGCATTATTGAAAGTAGATATTCAGTTCAACTCTGCCCCTTAATTTGTGGACATCACTGTGTTTTATGAGGAAACCCAGAGATGAGACATAGGTGTACTCGGTCTAATGGGAATATAATCTTGGTCTTTGCTACTCAAGTGTGGTCCACTGACCAGCAGGCACCTGGGAGCCTGTTAGACGACCAGAGTCTCAACCTCAACCCCAGATCCGTGTTTTGACAAGCTCTGCATTTGACAGGTGACTCATACATACATTAAGCTTTGAGAACTGCTGACCTAGTGAATAGTCAGCTAATTTGAGTTTTCCTACCTGACAGTATTGGTGAAGATATCCAGCTGTTCTGGAAGTACTTCTGCAATGTGGAGGCAGGTCACTGGTACCAGTACTTCCCAGAAACTCATCTCCCTGTTTGTTGATTCATCTAAGGCCTGCCCAAACTGATCAGGAGTAAATATAAAAGGCAGGGTATTCATTCAAAGAAATTATCAGAGCTTTGTGCAAAAACTGTATTACAGGAATTTATCATAATATTTTCATAATAATAGAATAATTGAAAGCAATCTAATGTTAATAAGAAACTAAAGAAAGTATCATGTATCTAATTTTTTTAATGTCTTTATTTTATTTTGAGAGAGAGAGAGACAGCGTGAGCAGTGGAGGGGCAGAGAGAGGGGGACACAGAATCCGAAGCAGGCTCCAGGTTCTGAGCTGTCAGCACAGAGCCTGATGTGGGGCTTGAACCCACAGACTGTGAGATCATGACCTGAGCCAAAGTTGGACACTTAACTGACTGAGCCACCCAGGCGCCCCAGAAAGTATCATGTATCTAATAGCTACAAAGTAGCCATTAAAAACCATGTCACAGAATAAAGTTCATTCATATGGAAAGTTGTCTACATTGTATTCCCAAGTAAATAAACTGGCTATAAAACTGATTCCATTTTCATCTTATTAAAAAATTTTTTTATGTTTATTTATTTTTGAGGGACAGAGAGAGGCAGAGACAAGGGGGTGGGGGGCAGAGAAAGAATTAGATACAGAATCTGAAGCAGGCTCCAGGCTCTGAGCTGTCAGCACAGAGCCCCATGCAGGGCCCAAACCCATGAACCGAACCATGAGATCATGACCTGAGCCAAAGTCAGAGGCTTAACTGACTGAGCCACTCAGGTGTCCCCATTTTCATTCTAAAAGTCCACACACATACACAAGAAAAAACAAATTGCGAGGGCATGCCCCAACATGTTCGGTGGCTACAGATCTGGAGTGGTTATTTTTGTTGTTGTTTTATTTTCATTGTGCTTTTCACATTTTCAGCATCAAGCGATTTTTCTTTTGTACAAAGAGAAATAGAAGAGTAAATGTCATAACAAAAAAAAGTGATCTAGACATAGCCCTGTATTTCTGGCCACAAATAGTGAAGTTTTTTTCAACTAGAAACTCATTTCTACTCTGATTCAATTATAACCAATATTCAGTAATGACACTAACTTACTTTGGCATTAGAACAGTCGTTCTCAATCCTGACTACTTATTATTATCACCCAGAGAGCTTAATCAGCCAAGCAACTAACCAACCAAACAACACAAAAATGACAGTTGTTCCCACCTCAAAACCCCTGAGCACTGGGACTTGTGAAAAGCTTCCCAGATTTGAAAACCACTAGTTGGTATGAATGGAAGGACATCCATAGGTCATTTCTGAAAGCCATCACTACATTATGTTTTAGTTATAAAACCCTATGGTTATATATTTAGGGTTGCTTATTAAACTACAGCTTCTAAGTCCCCGCACCATCATTTATACTGACTTTGACAATAGTCAACAAACATTTATTGAGCATCTAGATTATTTGTTCTGTGTGAGTCTCACAGATCCAGGACGTCAGGAAGAGAGAAAATGTTAAATCCATTACATGGAAGAGATATCCCAGATCCCATGGTTCCTTAGGGAAAGGGCTCAAATCTGTCAGATGCCAAAGCCAGTGTTGTCTCCATCACCACATTGCTTCTAGTGTTCGACATGTATGCTTAGTTTAGAGAAGGCATTTTCCTAGGTCATGGTTCTTTTTCTTTACACATCTCAAGCATGCTTAGAATTTTTATATCTGAGGGATGTGAGAGAGTCTTCCTTAAATTGAAAATTAGACAGTGTGAGCCCAGAAATTTCTGAGGACAACTATCTAATCATTCTTTTAGGGACCTAGGTACTCAAGGGTTCAGAGCTTCTGAATCTGGGCATTGTAAACAGAAGAAGGAAACTAGAGACTTGATGGGACATTTCCCAGCTGAATCTAGATTTTAGCAATAGTGTTCTAAAAGAAGAGACCACTAAAACCTGCCATATTTCACCTGCTGTCGTGATTCTACCCTTCATAAAATTCATTGTTTGAAAGATTATGTTTCTTTGATTATTATAGATGTTGACTTCTACTGCACCTTCACAATATAAACGTCTCATTATTTAAAATGATCACATGCCTAGTGCACTGTGGGAAATAGGCGTTTTAAAAATAATAAAGTATTTCACTGAGGGTACTGAAAAAAAAAAGGAAAGAATGTGAGGCTGTGTATATCAGATATCAAATTATTGTCTATGTTCATTCTGATTAAACCTGAATAATTTCTAATAGAAAATGGTCGTAATGCTTTTCTAAATTCCAGCTCTAAAAGAAACAAGTGAATCTAACTTTGGTACCACAACGGCCCTACTGGCGAGGAGGAAGTCAATGGCGGCCTCAGTGGCCCATGAAGGCCACTGGTTGGCAGCCAAGGAGTTGCTGCCACCTGGTGGATGTTGCAAATAGCACAGCCAGGGAGGTGGCCTCCGCCATGCCAAGGGAGTAAGTGCTCCACAGCCCAGCTAGTCAGTCACATTTTGATAATGCTTCAGCTGAGCTCACTTATTACCATGGAGGACGAAGGGCCTGTGCAGCTTATTATGGGTTTGTGGTGTTTATTAATACACGACAGTATTGTTTTTGATAGACAACCTAAGATTAAGGCTAATAAAGGACTCTGGGAATGCGGACTCGATAATTTTGTTGGCTTGAGAACAAAGAAGAAGAAAGTCAGTAAATAGTACCTGGATCGTCCAGTAATTACTCCATCTTATAAATTACTGTTTTCTCTTATTCCAGCCCACAGTCTGTCATTCTAGAAAGTATGATATATTAATTTTTAGCTAAGCAATATCCACAGGGAGTAATCAGAGTCAGCACTATACAGGTGTTTTTCCAATGAAAAAGGTTACTATTGGAATTATTTATAAACGACATCAGAACTCTGAATATTAACAAAGTGATTTTCATCTGCTTATTAAGTGTCGGGACCAAATCACGTTGTTCTGGCTGACATTTGAAAGGTCATGTGCTATCCAAGAAAGAAACTCACCCTCCAGGCACTGTCAACTTCCCTTTTTGTCCTTCTCCTTTTTCCTTTCAAATGTTATTTTACATTTAATCATGAAATAGTTTAGTCCTATACAATGGTATTGAAAATATGATATTGATTATGCTTGATCTTACCACGCAGCTTCAGAAACACAGTATTATCGGGGCGCCTGGGTGACCCAGTCATTAAGCATCTTTCTTTGGCTCAGGTAATGATCTCACGGTTCATGAGTTCCAGACCCACATCAGGTGAACTTGAACCTGCTTTGGGTGAGTCCCACTTCTCTCTCTGCCTCTCTCTCTCTTTCTCTGCCTCGTGTGGGATTCTCTCTCTATGCCCCTTGATCACTTGCACCCTCTCTCTGTCTCTCAAAAACAAACTCAGTATTATTAATACAGCTGAAGCCCTCTGTGCACCCCTATTATGTTCCCTTCATTCCTCACAGTTCCCAATCCCTAAATTTGGTGTTTATCATTCCCATTTGTTTCTTTATGCTTTTATTAATATATATGCCTATAAATAATATAAGGTATCAGTTTGCATGTTTTAAAAACGTTATTTAAATGTCATTTTCCCCCTGTAACCTCAATGTTTTGCTTTGGTTTTTTTTGTTGTTGTTGTTCAATGTTGTGACTGTGAGATTCATGCATTCCAGTAGCTGGCTGGGGCTGTCATAACAAATTGCCACAAAACAACAGAAATGTATTCTCTCACAGTTGTGAGAGCCAGAAGCCTGACGTTAAGGTGCCCACAGGGCCATGTTCCCTCTGGGGCCCTAAGGGAGAATCCCTTCTTTGCCTCTTCTGGCTCCAGATACTCCTCATTCTGTGGCTACATAACCCGAGTCTCTGTTCCATCTTCACATGGGCTTCTGCTCTGTTTTCCTCTCTTCTCAGAACACTAATTAGGATTTAGGGATCATCTGTGTAATCCAGGATGATTTCCTCAAAATCCTTATGGGGTACCTGGGTGGCCTAGTCAGTTGCAGTTGAGGTCTGACTCTTGGTTTCAGCTCATGTCATGATCCCAGGGTGTGGGATCCAGCCCTGTTTTGGGCTCTACACTGAGTGTGGAGCCTGCTTAACATTTGCTCTCTCTTTTTCTCTCTCTCTCTCTCTAGCTCTTTCCACCCCTGTGCCCCCTCCCCTGCTTGCACTCTCTCTCTCTTAAAAAAAAAAAATAATCCTTACATACATCTGCAAAGACCCCAGAGTATCTGCCACTACATAACAAACCACCCCAAGCTGCCAGTGCCCTAAAACAATGACTGCATTTATTTTTCTTGTGAATTTGTAATTTGGGCAGCTCTGAGCAAGGACCGTTTCTACACCATCATCGGGGGTGGCTTGAGACTGGTGCGTGGGGCTGTCTCAAACTGGCTTACTCAGAGCCGACTTGTTGATACGGACTGTGAGCCAGGGCCTCGGTGGGGTGGGGCAGACACCAACACACGCCCTTTCCATGTGGCTGCTTGGCTTCCTACCGGAATGGTGGCTGGGTTCCAAAGGCAAATATCCCAAGAAGAAAGAAAACAAGGTGAAAGCTGTCTCTCATTTTGTGATGCTGTCTGAGAAGTCACACAGTGCATTCTATTTGTTAGAAGCAAGTCACTGAGGCCAACTATGGTTCAAAAGAGGGGGGAATTAAGCTGTACTTTTTGTCGGGAAGAATTTCAAATAATTTGTGGACATGTTTCAAGATGATCACAATTCACCCACTATATATAAATTATTTACATTTTGTCCTATATGCAAAATACACATCACCCCCCATCCAATCCCACCGCCCTGTACCCAGACCCCACTGCACCTGCTGTAGTCTCACACTCAGGCTTGAGGGTGCTATCTGGACACGTAAATCAGGTCCAGGAGAAGTGGAGGCTCCTTGGGTACTGTTCTCCGTACGAAGCTCCCGGCAATCTGAAGACCCATGAATCAAGAGACAAGGCATCTACCAGCCACATCTAATATACAGCGGTGGGACACGCCCGGGATAAGCACTGTGCACACTTCTGTTCAAAAAAGAGAAAAATGGGAGGCATGCAGCCATCGCTGGTACACAGCAGCTCTGATGTACACCTGAGCCGCAGGGCGCCAGTTCAAGGCTGCCTCAGTCCCGCTTCCTGGACGTAGCTTTTGGCTCCGCCCACTGCGCTCGGTCCCACCCTTGGAGCCAGTCCTCCTTCACTGAAAGTAGCACAGGTTTACCACCAAAAGTTCTTTAGGTGGCTCTCTGCTCTAAGAAGTCTGGGGACCCAACGGTCTGAATGTCCCTCTCAGTCCAAGCTGATTTTAATTCCTTTAAAAAACGGTGTAGGCTTCTTATCAATCAGTGGGTAAGTAACTCACACAAAAGCTACTTCCATAAATGTCGCTTAGCCCTTGTCTACCTTAGATTCTCCAAAGCTGTTGTCTTTCCGTTTGTAGGCCTTTCGTCTGCTCTCAAAGGTCGACGAAGCAACACCTGAAATCTTTGTGAGGTCTTGCCAGTTTTATAGTCAATTGGTGGCTTTGCCTTTCAACTGTGTTTTCCTAATAACACTGAATTTGGTCTTCTCCTGGAAGCCATTTCCTTTGCCATTTTAAGAGCCCAGGAAAGAGGAGCTGTTATTTTATTTTTAATTTTTTATTTATATTTGAGAGACACAGCTCAAGTTGGGGAGGAGCACAGAGAGAGAGAGGGAGACACAGACTCAGAAGCAGGCTCCAGCCTCTGAGTTGTCAGCACAGAGTCTGACATGGGGCTTGAATCCAGGAGCTGTGAGATCATGACTTGAGCTACGTCTGATGCTTAAAAGACTGAGCCACCCAGGTGCCCTTGGAGCTGTTATTTTTGAATCCAGCAATTCCTGGCTGTAACAGTTCTTTACAGAACCTATGTAACAGTTCTTTCTTATCTCTCTCCCTTTGCGTTTTACTATATAGTCTGTTAGAAAACCCAAGCAGCACCTCAGGGCTCTCCCTGAAAGTCTCCTTGGGTCATTCAGTTAATTTGTATATTTTCTATTTTCCAAATTACCACAGATGACAGTGTTGCTTAACTTTCTACCACTATATGACAGCTCCCCATAACATTTTCCTCTTTCCTATCAACACTAACCAATGACATCTTCAGAAACCATGGAACTTCCACTAACAGTTTCTTGAAGACCTTCCCAAATTCTGCCTTCTGCCCAGTTCTGAAGTCATTGCCACATGTTTCCAGTTTTGTTACATTACCAAAATCTGTTCAATTATTTGTTGCTGCATAACAAACCACCCAAAAACTTAATGGCTTAAAACCATAATAATATCTACTTGGTCATTAATCATTTTGGAAGAACTTGGAGGAGACAGTTTATCTCTGCTGTGCTCGGTGTCAGCGGGGGTGGCTCAAAGAGTGGGGGCTAGAATAGTCTGAAAACTCACTCACATGTCTGTTAGCTGGTGTTGGTTGTCATCTACAAGTTCATCTGGAACCGTTAGAATACCTGTGCATGACCTCTCCTTGCAGTGGCTTGGCTTTTTTACCAAATGGTGAAGGGGTTGGCTTCCAAGAGCAATCATTACAAAGAAGAGAGCCAGGAGAAATTTCGTCTCAGAAGTCACATGGCATTATTTCTGCCACATTCCATTCTTTACACATGAGTCACCGAGTCTGGCACATATTTAAGGGAGCGGAATTGAACTCCACCTTTCAATGGGAAGAGTGTCAAAAACTTTGAGAAACGGTATAAAACCACCAATTAAAAAGCATTCTTAGCTCCAGTTTACAGAAGTAGAAGCTGAAATTCAGAAACTGACTTGATGAAGATCTTACAACAAATAAGTGATAAGGCTTGGGTCCATAAAATGTACCTCACACATTTAATGACATAATGTATAATGTACAATCCATAAGCTATTATAATGCCATAACATTTTACTTAGTAAAACCATGATGTAGATGTGTGAAGGAGAGAGAGGCAAGGGTAGAAGTTTTCTACAGGCCTTTGCACACACAAAACACTCCAGTAATGTTAGTATATATACAGAGCACCTGTCCATGCATGTAATAGCTGCAAAAATCCTCAAATGGCATACTTCTGGATTCCAAAGAGTAAATATTAGTATGATCTCAGTTGAGCTTTCTTAACTTAACACAAGTAAAAGAACCATGTAATTACGAATCAAGGAACATTGTTGCTTATTTATACAATGAAAAATGAGTTCATTTAGCTATTAGTGTTCATTTAATGAATCAAACTGTCATAGTGGCCAGAAATATCTTCAATCCTGACCTCATAGCATCTAACTTTGATTTTTCCCATCAGCCACTCTCTACTTTGATGTACAATGTACTTTTGCTTTACTACCCTTATATTTGGCTAAGACAACTGAGCACAGTGGAGTTTCTTTAAAATAACATGACTGTTTCAGCTAGTTTGTTTTCCATGACATCAGGCTCTTTGGAGTCTCACAAAGAAGGAATGTGTTCACCACCTTTTGCCCAAAGGAAATTTTGTTCTCTTAGTTAAATTTTTGATTAGCGATCAGTTTTCCTTATTGAATACCTCATATTTCTTTTTCTTACATGACATTTATCTGTGTCTGTTTGCATCTGAGTGTGAGTACATGTCTTTACATGAGCATTTTTCAACTACTTTGTTTTCTAGTTGTTTACTACTGGTGGGCCTTTGAATTTTCTTGGTAAACATGTTGTACAATGCAGAAAATCAAGCAAATTATGCTCTACCAAAACCAAACCAAAATGCTATGTTTAGCAATGTATCTAAATATCTTTTGAGAAGTGTAAAAATTACTTTTTCTGACACTATTATATTCCTTATGGTCATGTTTATTCTGTGGAGATTTTCTGGTTTCCTGTCTCACATTCAGATCCTTTATCCATTTTGAGTTTATTTTTGTGAATCGTGTAAGAAAGTGGTCTAATTTCATTTTTCTACATGTTGCTGTCCAGCTCTCCCAACACCACCTGTTGAAGAGGCTGTCCTTTTTCCGTTGGACACTCTTTCCTGCTTTGTCAAAGATTAATTGGCCATATACTTGTGGGTCCAGTTCTGGGCTCTCTATTCTATTCCATTGGTCCATGTGTGCAGAGTTTCTGGAACAAAACAGCAGTCTATTGATTTGAGCCCATGTTCCCTATATTTGTCAAATCCTATGATCTTACCATTATGTCTGATATTAAATATTCAAGGACAAAGATATTTGATTTAATCTCTCTCTCTCTCGCAATAATAGAAAACACAGGAACATTGTTTGGTTCAGATTGTTCTCGCCTGAAAAGAATAATGAATTGTACATTGAGGAAGAATAAGACTATTAGGCTTGGGAATTTACTACCATGATCTGTAATTTTCCCCATTAATTCTTCTCAGGGGTTCTCTCTTTTGCCCCCTTCCCCCAAGTTGTTCTAGGCCAAGTGTATTATCTGGTCCATCTCTAACTTTTCATTCAGTTTATCCCTTACCCCAGTCTTGACTCTTTTGTCACCCTTAAAAAGCCCACACTAATTGTCTCCTCTTCCTGGAACTCTCAGTGCTTAGATTACAAAAGTTCTGCCCCACTCTTTTTTTTTAATTTTTTAATATTTTTTATTTATTTTTGAGAGACAGAGACAGCGGGAGCAGGGGAGGGTCAGAGAGAGAGGGAGACACAATCTGAAGCAGGCTCCAGGCTCTGAGCTAGCTGCCAGCACAGAGCCCATGTGGGGCTCGAACCCACAAACCGTGAGGTGATGACCTGAGCCGAAACCAGATGCTTAACTGACTGAGCCACCCAGGTGCCCCTCTGCCCCACTCTTAAGTTTTGAAAATTCTGGATAACTCTGTGCTGAAGCATGATAATGATGGTATAAATTAAATTGAGGGCAAGTCTATAAAATAACATGGATTCATAGCATTCTAGCTTGAGCCTAGGGCAGTGCCTATGAGTAATGCCTATGCACACAGGAACGCCTCCATAAATCATTGGTGAGTGAAAAATAAAGGCTGTTTTTGCAAATGATGGAGAGACCAAGTGGCTTGTCCAAGGTCACAGTCGTGGACCATGACAGAGTTCTTACAAGAATCCAGATCTTTCTGTTTTATCAGGTTCAGATGATTCAATACTGGCCAGCTTCCAGTAATTTACATTATCTTTGTGATGGGACCCGAGGATAATCAGTGCTGCAAAGCAAGTGGTTCCTCAGGCCAGTTTGGTGTCTGACCAAGTTGTGCTCTTGGCAGATGCTTTGGTTCCTTTTCCCTGGTGTTGAGAAAGCATTTATTTTGGTTTTAAAAATATTGTCTTTTATTTCTTGTTAAATTAGACAAAGATTTGGATGATGTCAACTGGGCAGATGGATTTCTGATAATGCATATTTTTAAATATTTGTGATGTTTTTCTTAGTATAGAAGTAATACATGTTGATTGTGGGAAATACAGATAAACAAAAAGATATTAAAAAAAAATTTAATGTTTATTTATTTTTGAGAGAGAGAGAGAGCAATCGTGCATAAATGGGGGAGAGGCAGAGGGAGACAGAGACACAAAATCTAAAGCAGACTCTAGGCTTTGAGCTGTCAGCACAGAGCCTGAGGGGGGCTGGAGTCCATGAACTGTGAGATCATAATCTGAGCTGAAGTCAGTCGCTTAGACTGAGACACCCAGGTGCCCCAAAAAGAAAGATATTTAAAATACCCATTATCCTACTCTTTCCCAGTGAGAACCATATAGCCATATATGCAGATTATCATGGAAGAAAGTCCACATCTCTATAAGAAGAGATATGGACCCAAGGGAGGCACACAGCCAGAAGCCATCTTAGATCTTCTATAAGAAGGCTACCTAAAAAGGCAGAAGACCCTCTTAAAGGATAAATGTCATAGATATCACCCGATTTCTAGGTGCTACCTAAAGACAGAGTAAGTGCCTTATGGACTGGAGATGAACTTTTTGCCCAACAGCCTCTGGAGATGCAGACCTCTTGCAGTGAGCAGTGGCCTCTCTGTCCTCACCATTTGAACAGGTAGCTGGCCTGTCTCTCCACCCTTTACATTTTCCAGGTGGAGACAGACACTAGTCCACTGTGGACACATATCAAGCTCTCCATGTGGTTCCAAGAAAATTCCTTCATATTAGAAGTGCCCTCTCCAGTCTCCATCTTGCCATGCACATTAATGCTTATTTTTTTTTATTTTTAATGTTTTTCGATTTATTTTTGAGAGACAGAGAGAGACAGCACGAGCATGGGAGGGTCAGAGAGAGAGGGAGATACAGAATCCGAAGCAGGCTCCAGGCTCTGAGCTAGCTGTCAGCACAGAGCCCAACACAGGGCTAGAACCCATGAACCATGAGATCATGACCTGAGCTGAAGCTGGACACTTAACCAACTCAGCTACCCAGGTGCCCCATTAATGCTTATTTTTGATACGACAAAAATAGTAAGTTTAGGGCACTGAGAAACTAAGTAGTGAAGAGATTTTTTTAAAATGCCAGTGAGTGAGCCAGGAAGAGAGATTTAATTCAGCCTAGGGCCAATCAACAACCCCTCTTGTCCAGCCACAAAGGGATAGAAGCTCTCACCAGTTCTGCTGCCCCATGCTTGTTTCTCTTATCCACCACTGACCATCTCTCTTACTATCATAGTCTGCCTATCTTGTTGATTAACCTTTCATAAACATTTAACATATACCTATCTGTCCCTACGGTAAGTCTGGGAGTACAAATCCCAACTCCCCAACACTTACAGAAATCAGGGAGGGAGAGACAATGAGCAATAGATACAATCTGATAAAAAGAGCTAGTGGCAGGAACAGGATTCTTTGAGGCTCTAAGGAGACATGCTTCACTCAGACCAAGGGGTGGTGGGCGAAGGGGCAAAGGCAAAGAAACAGGAATCAGGAAGGGTTTTTCCTAAGTGGCGATTCCCTGCTAAGCTTAGGACCAACCTCTGTCCTAAAGTAGATTACAAGATGGTCAGGATCTGGTAAAACAGACCCAAACATCACCATGCCTTGTCTGCCTTGCTAAAGTCAGCACCTCCTCTAAAACCCAGATCAGGTTTTCTGGTTTGAAGAATAAGAGAACTAAATTCAGGGTGGCCACAACAACTTGAATCCAAGGGGAGAGTTCTGGAAAGAAGAGAGCCTCCAAGCATAGACTTAAATTCTGCACAAAAACTCTACTCACATCTCTGGCTAACCCTGAAATATACATACATACATAGCAGAGAGCAGACTAAGGAACCAATCTAAAACTGGAAGAACAGAGCAGAGTTTCAGCTGCTGCTTGCTTCAGGGTAAACAGTGTACAGATTGAGTCTTAACCAACGTAACTGCTTATTAAAACAAAAGTCAATTTTCTTTAGAGGACTATAACATAAACTGCAGACTTTTCAACCATTCTCAATGTCCAGCATACAATAAAAATTGGTAGACAAACAAAAAAATAACTAAATGTAGTTTATATTCAAGAGAAAAGGGCAATCAATAGAAACTCATCTCAAAATGATCCAGACAGTGTTATTAATAGGCAAAGATTACAAGGCACCTATTATAACTATGCTCAGGGATATAAATGAAAATATGCTTGCAATGAATGGACAAAGAAATCCATACCAAGACACATCATAAACAAACTCAATCAAATCCAAAGAAAAAAGACAAAGACAAAATCTTGAAAGCAACAACAACCAAAAAAACCCATCCTCTTAATAAAAGAAAAACAACTTAAATTATCATAGGTTTGTTATTAGAAATTATGGAGCCCAAAAGGAACAGCATTACATCTTTCAAGTGCTAAAAGAGAAAATATCAATCCATAATTCAATATTCACTGAAAATATCTTTCAGAAATGAAGAGGAAATAAAATCATTCTTGGATGAAGGATAACTTGAGATTTTTTTTTGGCAGAATATGTACCATAAAAGGATAGCTAAAGGAAGTTCTCTAAACCAAAAGGAATCTTGGAACATCAATCAGGAGTTAAGAACAATGGAAAGAATAAATAGATGGGGCAAATATAAATTTCCTCCTCAATGAGTTTTCTAAATTTTTTGTGATGGTTGAAGCAAACATTATAATACTGTTTAATGTGATTCTTAATAGGTAGAGGAAATATATAAGATAACTATACTATAAATGGGGAGAGTAAAAGGGTATAAATGGTATGGGTTGGGGAGAGGTGATGGGTGTGAATATAAAGGAGTAACATGAGAGAGATCTTTGTGGTGATATAAGAATTCTGTCTGCAGAATGAGATGTCTGGCTGGCTCAGTCAGTAGAACATACAACTCTTAATCTAAGGGTTGTGAGTTCAAGCCCCACTTTCGGCATGGAGACTACTTATAAATAAATAAATAAATAAATAAAGTAAAAAAAGGTTCTATATATTGATTGTGGTAGTGGTTTCAAAAGTCTACATATGATGAATTATCATAGAACCATATACACACATTGTACCAATGTCTGTTTTTATATTGTATTATTCTTATGTAAGATATAACCATTGGTGTGCAAACTGGATTAAGAATGTACAAGACATCTCTGTACTATCGTTGCAACTTCTTGTGAATCTCTAATTATTTGAAAATCAAAAGTTCTTTTAAAAGTAAAGGAGCAGGAATATATAATATCTATACAAATGTAAAATGACTTGAGTTTTCATTTACTTAAAAATGCATATAGTTTTTAAAAATTAACAGAACCTCAATGACCTGGCAGCAATATCAAAAACCCAAACACATAATAAGTGGAATTCTAAAATGAGATGAGAGAATGGGAAAGTAAAATATTTGAAGACATAATAGATAAAAATTTCCCAAATTTGATAAAAGACATTAATTTATAGATTCAAAAAACTCAATAAACTCTATGATTTTTTTAAAAAGCCTAGGGGAGCCTGGGTGGCTCAGTTGGTTAAGCAGCCAATTTCAGCTCGGGTCATGGTTCATGACTTCAAGCTCACATGGAACTTGTGCTGACAGCCCAGAGCCTAGAGGCAGCTTCTGATTCTGTGTCTCCCTCTCCCTCTGCCCCTCCCCCACTCTCATTCTGTCTCTGTCTCTCAAAAATAAACATTTAAAAAAATTTTTAAGTAAAAAAAAAAAAAAAAACTTAAACCCAGATCTATCAGAATTAAACTGCTGAAAACCAGAAATGAAGAGAAAATCTTGAAAGCAGCCAGGAACAATAACCAGATTATATACAAGGGAAAAATAACACAAGGACTATTGTTTTAACATCATAAATTGAGACCAGAACACATCAGAAAGCCATCTTTAGAGTGCTGAAACAAAATGTCTGCCAACCCAGAATTTTATATCTAGTGACTATATTCTTCAAAAATAAAAATTATATGAATATTTTTAGAAAAATAAAAACAAGAAGACTATCATCAGCAGACCTGCACAAAATAAATAGTAAGGGAAGTTCTTTAGCAGGAGGGTAAATGATGCCAGTTGGAAATGGAGACTTCAGGAAGGGTGATGAACACTGGAAATGACAAGTGTGTGGGTAATTTTCTCAAGGTATATTAAAAAAATTTTTTTTAACATTTATTTATTTTTGAGAGACAGAGAGACAATGTGATCAGGAGAGGGGCAGAAAGAGAGGGAGACACAGAATCCGAAGCAGGCTCCAGGCTCTGAGTGGTCAGCACAGAGCCTGATGAGGGGCTTGAACCAACAAACCGTGAGATCATGACCTGAGCCGAAGTTGAATGCTTAACCAACTGAGCCACCTAGGTGCCCCAAGGGCTATATATATATTTTTTATTTCTTCATTTCTTTTTTTCCTTTTTTTTCATTGTTTTGGTAAGAAGACTTTCTAAATTTGAAATATAGCCTGAGCAACATGGGTACAGTACTTCTTTATTTCTTTAAAGCACATATGATTATATAAAGCAAAACTTTTAACTCTGTTATAGGTTTATAACATATGTAGGTGTAACACATTTGAAGAGAGTAAAAAATTGGCTAAATATTCATAAACCAATCAGTGTATTTCACTATAGTAACAGACTTAAGGAGAAAAACAATGATTATTTCAGTAGATGCAGAAAAATCCTTTGACAAAGTTTAACTATTTAATTCATAGCTTTAAAAAAAAACCTCAGCAAATGAAAATTTCTCAACTTGATGAAAGGACATATGACATAGTTAATGATAAAATATTGAATGTTTTCCCTCTATGATAGAACAAACTAAGAATGTCTACCCATGCCAATTTACTGATGTTTGTAACATTTTAAATGTATAAAAATTTAAGATGGGGTATTTGATGAAGAAAGGGATGAATAGATAGAAATGTGATAAAGCAAACATAGCAAATTGCTAATTATAGACTCTTGGTGGTAGGTATGTGAATGTTTATTCCGTAATTCTTTCCAGTTTTCTGTAGGATTGAAAATTCATAAGATGTTGAGGGAAAGATCTGCAAAGTCCCACCTTAAAAAAAAAACCTGTTTAACTTTAATTCTGTGTTTCCCAAACTTCTTTTTTCAGCAAAACAAAATAAACACAACCCTTAAGGAAAATGCAATAAACCCTACAGAACACATTCTAGAAAATACTTCCCTATTGGATTTAGTCTACACCCAATTAGATTTCTAAAATAAGTGTGCATCACTGCATAACACCCACCCCTCCCCACCCCAAACAGTGGCTTCAATAAGGCTAATTCATTATTTCTCATGATTCTGTGAGTTGACCGGAACTCAGTTGAGTAGTTCTGCTCATCTATTTGGATTCTCATGCATCTGAACTCATCTGGGGCTGGAACATCTAAGATGACTTCTTATTCTCTAGGGTCTCTTTTGGGTGGACTTCAGGTGGACTACTTCAGACTCCCTCAACAGCATACTGGGTGGGTTCCAACGGAGGAAATAGAACATGAGTTCTCTTAAGGCATGGGCTCAGATTCTCAGAATGTCACTTCTACATTCCATTGTTGGTTAAAGGAAGCCAAAAGGCCAGCCCAGATTCAAGGGAAGAGGAAGTAGACTTATCTCCTGGTATAAGGAGCAGTGTGTGCATATGAAAAGAAGATGGTGGTCATCTTTGGAGATTATCTACCATGATGGCATGATTCACTCTGCCTTATTAAAGACACATAAACTTTGTAAATGAATAGGTGGTTTTACCTTACAGTATCAGCCTTTATTTTCTAGATTACAGAGCTTTGTTAGGTAGCAACTTTTGAAGTGCCCAGAAGTGTTGATTTGAGGGTATAGTGAAATCCATTCTAAATTTAAGGGTCCAAAGACCTATGTGTATACTCTGACTACTGCTCACCAGTGGGGTGTCTTGGGCAAATACCTAACCTTTCTGAATCTAAGTTTCCTTGTTTGTAAAGCAGGATTAGTGGTATTTAACTCACCAAATTTAATTTAGTGTCAAAAAAGAGACTGAGCTTTCCCATGACTCCGAGGAACAGTCTCCAAGGGAACTGGAACTGAATCCATAGCAACTTTGATGAACACTCAGCAGGATTTCATGGCTCTTTACTCTAGTACCTGCCATTAATTTGAGTTGGCCACCCTCCCCAAGGCTACTCCACTGACAACTTGTATTTCCTATTATGGCCTGCTAGTCCTTCCTCTCTATGATCAGTATTTTCTCTTTACCACATAGTTCTTGATTTCTTATCATTTTAGCCTGTCATGAACTATCATGGCCCTACCTCATGGTCTAGACCAGGAATTAGCAAACTTTGGCCTGTGGGATAAATGTGGCCTGCCACTGTTTTTTGTAAATAAAGCTTTATTGGAATCTAGTCATACTCATTCATGTACTATTATCTGTGGTCTCTTTCGACTACAATGATATTAGTTGAGTATTTGCCACAGAAAGCATATGGTCCATAAAACCTATTTGGCTTTTTACAGACAATTTCCTGATCCCTGGTCTAGATTTCCTCATGCTCCTGTATCCAGGCATTCCTTGACTTCTGTTCTCTCTGACTTATTTTTGAAGTATTTTCCAATTCAAATTCTTGGAAAGGAAAGAATCCAAATCCTCTGAAATCCTCATTCCTCAATCTGAAAGGAAATGAAAGAGGACATATTCATTTCATACCAGACCACTTCATAGTGTGTTGGTGAGCTGTGGAAAGTCTACATATGGGTGATGTGTTTTCTCCCACTAGCATCCATTTAGCTGTGGCTGAGGAAATGCGGGTGGTATGTTATCCAAAAAACACACCTGCATTTGCAAGGCTGGGCATAGCGGACAATGTAATTGTCCAGTACAACTACAAATTAAATTAAATGAGCTAATATATGTAAAACTACATGTTAATGTATTTGAGCCATATATTTATAAAGTATTAAAAGTATTAGCTAATTAAGAGCAATTTGAAATAATATAGAGTCCCCTGAAATTAATAATACAAATCGGTGACAAAATATGATGGAACATAAAAATTCAATTCACACCCAATATTATAGCTCTACTGCATATATATACAATATATAACATTATATAATATAATAACAGCATATATAATGTTATAGTGTTATTATAGCAACACAATATGAAATATGATTAATATTTCTCAGGAGACAAAAAGGATAAATGAGTGATTAAGATTGGGGGAGTGTTAAAAAAAAAGATTGGAGGAATATTGGTTAGTTAGATGCAGCAAATTCTTTTTTCTTATTTGGGAAAAAAAGTCAACAATTCATCCATAATGAGTTATATACTTTCTCAAGGACGAGTTACTATATCCACAGAGTTCTGTAATTGGTTCTTTTAATAGGCTCTCGGTCCATGCTTTTTCAACATACACTGCGTCTGCTTTGGTTGCCTACACCCCTGGCTCCCTTCCTCACTACGAGTATGGCTCCAGTTCAAATCCTGTGTTGAGGAGGATACACTGGCAGTTTTGAAACAATCCTCTGATCCTTCCAGCAATGGAAAAGGTGTGGTACGCTGACAGCATTTTCAATAAAGAAACTTAAAAATTGTTTTTCACAAAATAAACAACCATAGGACAGAAACTTGCAGAACAATGCCTACACCATCCAGCCTGGACAAATGGATAACACACAAATCGATTCCAAGTTAACTTTTATTACTATATAAAAACAAGTTAAGAAAAAATAGATGCATGTTTTTTCTACAAAATTTAAAATATTCAGGCTATTTAATATTTTTCCATAAAAAGGCAAATTTAAACATAGTAATCTTTTCCACTTAAAAATGTTCAGGGATCTTCTAAGGGATAAAGAATAATAGTTTTCTTTTTTCTGGACTTTCCTATGTGCACCTCTAAGACATAGCAGTTAACAGTTTTCTGTCAGAGTTATCTCAAGAAGGACATAACAAGATAAAAATCCTATCATATTTGATAGATGAATGAAATGAAATTAGCATAACGCTTTACTTCTTTCTTTGAGCTTTTAGATCTGGCGTTGTGGTCAACCGGTATTGCACTGCAATTTTCAACTCAGCAGGGAAAAGAGCCTAATTAAAAACAAGACAGTCTCTTTATTTTGTCCTTTAGAAAACAGGAACCACTTGTCAGTATCCCTTAAAAAGTGCAATTGCCTTCTTTGTCATTTGATTGTAAGGTCTGAGATGCTGTTTCTAACCAGCACAGCTTAAATGAAACCACACCAGGAATGGGAAGGGAAGTATTCAGAGGGTGAAATCAGTCCGACACAAGCAGCACAGGAAGCTGTAGGCATCTGAGAACATTAATTCAAAAAGTATATTCCTTTGAGTTTCTCAATAAAACCCATCCGGAGAAAAGGCTTTAGTGTTGATTTAGATGAGTGCTAAAATAAAAGCTTTCTTTTTTTTTTTTTTTTCCTGAAATTAGATTATGGGGTAAGCCAAGCCAGACTATCTCTGCATATGATACAAGCTATAATTATTTAGGAAGATTTCAATCACTGTTTTGGAAATGATACCTAAGGCTTTCTTCTCCCCTTTTCTTTTTGTGGACTTTTTAATGAGATATTTTGGGGAGAGATGGCTTTAGGTAGGAAATACCAGCTTTTGAAAGATAAAGGTACAATTACCATTAGAATAAAAATCCCATTAAAAGAAGAGTCTCAGAAAGCTTTTCTAGATAGATATATTTTACTATGCATTGTTTTCATAAAGGTTGAAAAAGAAAGAAGTTCTTATAATATCTGTAAGATTGCCCTCACATTAGCCCACAAGAGAGAAAAAATAAAGGGCTGAGATGATGGGTGCTCAGAGCCTTCGCAATGGAACAGAATATTCTCGTGCCAAATCCATAATTAACTTTTCACCAGTAACCTCTTCCTTGGCCTACATAAAATGGAATGGCAGCTTCAGTCATTGGAACTGTCGCTGACCCCTATCCCCTCCTCAAACTCCCAGAATTTGGGACACCTCCATGTAATGAAACATCCATTTATCAAAAATATGTTTGTATGTGACAACGCGATTACTCCTTTCACTTAACACCAAAATTTGTAGCATGCTCTGCCCATATTGAATTTAATTGTGTCCACTATGTGCCAGGCATTGGGCTGGGCACTGCGGATACTTAAGAAATCATTACCAAATTTGGAAACAGAATTAAGTAAGAAGAAAACAGTATTTTGCTAGGGGATCCTGAATGGTTAGGCATGAAGCTTAAGGAGTCTGATGGAGAGAAGCTCATACTCAGTCTATGGAGGTAATAACCACTTAACTTGAAAGGAACTCCACGAAGCACCAGAAAATAAAGCGTATTTGGTGTAGGGGTGCCTAAGTGGCTTGGTTGGTTAAGTGTCTGACTCTTGATCTCAGCTCAGGTCTCTATCTCAGGATTGTGAGTTCAAGCCCCACGTTGGGCTCCATTATGGGCAGTGAGCCTACCGTAAAAAAAAGTACATTTGGTATAAACTGTATTTAGTATAAACTATAAACCCACATTAACATGCCCCAGTTTAAAAGTGCAGGGAAACCAAAAATCAACCCCAAAATGCAAAGCATCCCTTCAGCAAAGGCACTACTTTAGGTTTTAATTTAAAGCAGCCAGGGTCAAGACCGCGATTTCCATGCACAAAAGATGTCATCTCTAAGTCGCAATTCACTACAGCAAACTCAAAGCTCTAGATATCCCCTGAAATTCCACCCAATCAGGAAGGACCTTAGCTCTAAGCAGCCAGGAAGGGCAGACCGTGAGATGAGTCTCTCCTATCTCCAAACCCAAAGCTATTCACAGCAACTAAAATCCTGAAGAACAAAAATTGTAATTGATTAATCTTTAAGGTTGCAGATACCCTTTTCCTAATCTTTCTTTGTCATCAAGACACAATTTTAAGATCAAAGGGGCATTGAGGGAGGCCATGGCTTGTTGGCTGAGTCAGGGTGCCATGATCCAGGCATGCGTGGGCCTCTTTCCTTGGCTATTTGAGGATCTGCCTTGGAAAAGAGAGCCAGAAGTTAAACTTTCACAACTCACTGCACTCCAGCAGTGTACAAACTAGTATAAAATAGAAAACACAACATAGTGGAGTGGTTAGGGTCATGGACTAAGGACTCAGACAGCCAAGTGACAAATCTCAGTTCTTTCACTGATGACCTGTGTGACTGTGAGGCAAGTTACTAACCTCTCTGGGGTTATCTGTAAAATAACCTCAGATCTCCTAACTGTAAAATGGACATAATAATAGTACCTACCAAGTAAAGTTTAAGGACCGAATGAGTTAATATTTATAAAGTGCTTAGAATAGTGTCTGGCCTGTAGTAAGTGCCATGTAAATATTCTCTAAAATGAAAAAAGAAACTGAGGGGAAAATGCCCTTTGAAGTTTGTGGAGCAGTTTCTGCTACATAAGGTTTCAGGCATATTCCATTCTAATTAGGTTTGGAATCTGGGGTTATAAAGTACACCAAACTCCAGGGAAAGCTTGGGATGACGTGGAGTTTTAGAAAAACTTCCAGGTCTGACAAGAGAAGATTTCTTTCGCTACGTTTGCTCAGTCACTGCCCCAAAATGTTCTAACATAACCTTGGTCTCTAGGGCCAATCTGAGCCCAAGGTAGTTGTGGAGAGCCAACGAGGCTCTGCTCCCAAAAATTCATAAATTCTTTGTCTGTACTCTACTCATGTTATCTGTGTAGCATAAACCCTGCCCCATTCATAATTCTAAAATGTTAGGACTGGAATTCCAGAATTAACAGGAAATGACTGCGTGACAAGAGGCCAGAGATGCCTAAATTGATGAAATTTACCAACCGAGAGACACATTTTTATTTTTTGCTTGTTTGTTTTTGAGAGACACATGTTGACCAACTGTTTTATGCAAGGCACTGTGCTAAATGTTTTGGTCCTCAACAAGAAAGAGGTAACATAACCACAATTTATATCTACTATTATTTACACTGATCATCTTCTTTCCAATTTAGAGAAGTTCATAGGCCCCAATCAATACAAACTCTTCCAAGGAATCCTACTTTATGATTAAAATAAATATTGGCTCTGTGGCCCATTCATCTTGGGGCTAGATAAAGAAGCTACACACTGTAGAGCTAGTTTGTAAAGGTGAAGTGATATGGTCACATCTCTATAACATTTTACATGGTGGATCTCTGTCCAGCCTCATCAATGATGAAGTTTCTTTTCCTTGCCGTCGATTCACTGTTTAATTCTGAATCTGATTTGTCCACGTTGTTAAAGTTTATTGCTGAGCCTTCCACTCCCTCTTGAGCACCTCCATTTGGCTGAAGAAAGATGGAATTTGGTTCCTTAGGACGCTGCCACTGTGGTCTAGTGACTATCCAAAAAATGAGAGCCCCAAATACCACAATCAGAAGGCCAAGGGTATTTGTGAAAACACCTTCCGGTGGGAACGTACTGTACTTAGAACCACTCCTACAAAAAAGAGAGAGTATGTCCAATTACAAATAGGGTGATGCAGCAGCGTGTCAAACAGTCTTGCATTTATCTGCTTAAAAAATACCCAGTGGTAAAGAGCTTCTATGTAAATTTCCTTAATGTTTGATAAGAAATTTAAGTTATGCTAAGATAACTCAATGAAATAGTATGGCACTATTAAAAATTATAAGTATAAAAATAAAATAGCACCTGGAATACCAGTAGCACTTAAAAATGAAGAATGGATGATACAAAACTGTATATACTCCATAATTATAATTCATATAAGACATGCATATAAAACGGCATGTGTAACTTCAATAGTTGTAAGAGTAGTATACCTTTTTTAACATTTTGGTCCTTCCTCCAAGCATTATTAATCCTATACTACATGTATAATACATTTGTTAAAAAATAAATGTTTACATTTTCTATTTTTAATATTAAAATTTTGTTACATTTTCCTCCAATGAATAAGTACTTAACATCTTATAGCTTAAATATTGCAATTAGGAAAACTATATAACTTACAAGGCAAAGAACAATTTCTCAGTCACTCCCATAAGTACTGTTGCAATCACTGTTCCAAAGATGAGGAGTCCAGAATAAACATGTATGGGCATGACAAGTGCTCGGAGAGAAAGTGGAGCCCAAGGAAGCAGAAAGACGAAAACACCTAGGAGAAGCTACACATCAACAGGAACAAAGGTTATCATTTAATTTTAAGAGTTAACCAATTTTAAAAGTATTATTATAAAAGCAATTGTATACAAAATGAGAAAACCTTCGTACAGAACCAAGGGCATAAGATGAAAATTTCCCCCACTCCAGTTCCACTACTCAAAGGCAACATCTATTATCACTTTCTCGAGTATCCTTCCAGAAAATTTCTATGCCTATACAAGCATGTGTGTATGTGTGTAAGGGGAGACAGAGAAAGGGAATATTTAAAGTATAAATGGCTTCTTACTATACATATTTGTTCTGCATCTGCAACTTGCTTTTTTCCCTTAATAATATATCTTGGAGATGGGGCACCTTGGTGGCTCAGTCGATTAAATGTCTGACTTTAGCTCAAGTCATGATCTCACAGATAATGAGTGCACTGCATTGGGTTCTATGCTGACAGTTCAGAGCCTGGAGCCTGCTTCCAATTCTGTGTGTGTGTGTGTGTGTGTGTGTGTGTGTCTGCCCCTCCCCTGTTTGTGCTCTGTCTCAAAAATAAACAAACATTAAAAAATTTTAATAATATATCTTGGAGATCTTTTCATATCAACACAGGTGCATCTGGTTTATTCTTCTTAATGGCTAATATTGTATTTTAAGAATGTAACATAATTTACTTAGTCCTGTATCTATGGATGTTCCTGTTTCTATTCTTTTTCTATCATTAACAAAGCAACAGTGAATATTCTGATACCTTCTTGTTTGTTTTTATCTATTTCCTTAAGGTTGCTGAGTAGAAAAAGAAATAAAAGATCTTCAAGTCACTAAAACCATACATGACAGGACACATTTAGTCAGTTCCATCAAAAACATTATGTGTTGGGGTGCCTGGGTGGTTCAGTCAGTAAAGCATCTGACTTTGGCTCAGGTCACCATCCTGTGGTTCGTGAGTTTGAGTCGCACATAGAGCTCTGTGCTGACAGGGACTCTAGTCCCATATGTACAAGATTCTAGATAAACCAGAATCCATTTACCTAAAGCCTATGCAAAAGTGAGCACTGAGGAGCACCTGCGTGGCTCAGTCAGTTAAGTGTCTGACTCTTGATTTCAGCTCAGGTCATGATCTCACGGTTCATGAATTCGAGCCCCACATTGGGCTCTGCACTGACAGTGCAGAGCCTGCTTGGGATTCTCTCTCCCTCTCTCTGGCCCTGTCCCACTCTTTCTCTCTGTCTCTCTCTCTCTAAATAAATAAATAAACTTAAAAAAACTTTATGTGTTAAGTTTACAATTTTGTTTTATAAGGAAAAAGTGAATCCTGCACAGAGGTTATGCCATTTCCTTGAAAATTAAATCCCTGGTGGGATGCTTCTCTGCAGAGGATAGCAAGATTCCTATGTAACTGAAGTCTGGTGACACCATTTGTTTTGCGGCCCACACCTCCTATCCATTACCTATTCTTTTCTTCTCAAGAGAATAAAGATGATTTAGTGACCACTGAGCTACTGAATTTAAAGGGCATTTTTCCAGGTACCTACTTTGGATCTACCCCCCTAACAAAACTACGATGAGAAGAAGGGAGATCCAGGAAAAACACGACATCACTGTTTATCTTTCCTGACTGGGATCAAAGGACGAATGGGGCACACCAGAAGAATGAAGGCAGAATGGGTCTGAGACCCTAAAACACGTTTAGAATCAGCTTCTGGGAAATGGTAATGAAAAAAAGGCATTCAATAGGCTAGTTTGCATATTCTATTGTCCACCTAATGCCACAAATGCCTGGATGTATGAGAAATGGTTCAGAGGGTGCCCTTTGGTGGTTGAGAATGTTGCTAATTCTCCTTCCGTGAGGTTTAATGATTCTATTAGTATCAAAGGGCAAGCCTCCTGACGTATGGGTTGTGATTCCTATATGGAAATGGGCATGGGCCACCAAGCAGCCACCAAGTGTGTACACACTTCTGTGAGTAAAGTCACCACATCTTTTCTGTGACTTGCCCATGGAAATATGTATTTTCCATATTTCTGCTCTCTTGACTCTTCATTCTTAAGATTCTGTTTTCTCTTATTTCTTTCAGGGTTTATCATGTGTGCCTCTTGCAATCCTGTAGGGCTCAATGATCTAAGCAGGTGGGGCGCCAGAAATTTGCTTAGAGGATCCCAGGCAATTTAACTTCTCTTCACTGTTACTTTTACCATTAAAAAAATTTATTTGGCGAAAGAAAATTACTTCTAAAAGGAAAGGAAAAAATTACAGAATGGTAAACTTTGATTAAAAGTGTTCCAAATGATACAAATTTACAATTTATAATAACTTACAAAAATTTATAATTTATAATAACCATTCTTTATTTCCTTCTTACCATTTGAGCCTTACCATCTTACAAGTAGTATGGTAGCTTAGAACCTAGTGGATTGAAACTCACAAAATCCCCTTGTTCTTTTTTATAAATTTTTTTAACATTTATTTATTTTTGAGAGACACAAAGTGAGTGGGGGAGGAGCAGAGAGAGAGAGACACACACAGAATCTGAAGCAGGCTCCAGGTTCTGCCTGTCAGTACAGAGCCCAACACAGGGCTCGAACCCACAAACTAGGTGAGATCATGACCTGAACTGAATTCGGATGCTTAATGGACTGAGCTACCCAGGTGCCCCTAAAGGTCTTGAAAGACCTGCATCATGGAAGACCTGCATCAGAAACACTTGTGATCCTTCTTTAAAGAGATCCCTGGGACAAATCCAGATCTGTTAAATTAGAACTCCTGGAAGCAGGGCCAAGGAATCTGCATTTTAACAGAAAGCCCAGGTGATTCTTAATGCATGTTAAAGTTTGAAGACCATTGCTCTTGAGTCTCTTAAACTATTTCAGAGATATGGGCTAATCACAGTCTTGAAAATCCCAAAAAGTGGAAGCAAGGGATTCTTCCATTGCCTTCAGTCTCAAACACTTATTAAGCATTAGCCTTGTGCAAACAAAGTGCTTAGGAACCATTACCTACAGAAAGCTGTTCTTTACTGCAATGGAGTTCTTAAGAGAGCTAAAGAAGAATAAAATATCATTAAAAAGTTATTATTTAGACATCAATGTGAAATTGTAGTATGATCCTAATTATACTTAAAAATTTTTTTTAAATGTATATTCATAGGCACAAAAAAAACCTAAAGGAAGTAAGCCAAAATATAATGATACCTCTAGATTATGACATTATCAATGATTTTTATTTTTTCTTTATTTTACAAATTTTAAAATCAATGTATATTACTGTCATGTGGGAAGCTGCAAAGATTCAGCTGCTTGGCCATTTGCTAGCCGGAAATGTCACTCCCTGAGGGGAGTTGCAAAAATAGGCAGGGGAGCGCCACTCCCGGTCAGGGAGAAGCCAGAAGAACAAAGATCAATCGCCTGCAGGCAGGGTGGTATGGCCCTTCAGTGCTGTGCTAAAAACTTTAGTTTGGTTCCTCTTTTATTCTAGCCTAAATCCCTTAACCCTGTTTCCTAGCAACCGACCTAGGTCAGCTGCCTTGTTCTCCCGCCTAAAAACCTTTATAAGATACAGTGTTTTCTGAATAAAGAAGAGGCTTGATCAGAAACTGTGTGTTGTGTCCTTACTCTCTGTGCTCCCCCTTCCTGCCCTTTCTCTCCCTCCCTCAGGAATGAAACCGTAAGGATTCACCGCCCGGCGGAGCGGATAGACATGACACTGTCACAACTGGAAATAAACAAAAAAGTTTCTTTTAAAGTTCCTGTGCTGAATATATGGGCTTTCTCAGTTAATTATTAATTATTATTATTTGCTCACTTACAAATGTATTTTACTATACCAGTTTCCTCTCCCTTTATGAAACAAAAGAGTTTATAAAAAAAGATACGTGTGAACTTTGAGATCTAACGAAAGCTTTTATTTGCAAATGTCATGAATGAAACCAGGAAATATCTGCCTACCTAGCTTTTGTATTAAGTATGATTTCTTTTTTTTTTTAACTGTAGAGGTGGATTTAGTGAGCAATCAACTAATTTACTGATTATTATATGGAAATCCTCTTCATTTTTCTGCTATTTCATATACTCAACCATTCCTTTATTTAAAGCACATATTGCTGGGCCCCATCCCTAGAATTTCTGATTCAGTAGGTCTGGGATGGAACCTAAGAATCTGTATTTCTAATATCCCTGGTGATGGTAATGATGCTGTTCTAGGGACTACACTTTGAGAAGCTCCAAATTTGCATTTCCAAGTTGCATTCTTCAAACGTAAAAGCATGTTTCTTCCAGGGATGAAAACATCTAATCAGCACCAACTAGAATATGTCCACATTTTTTTTTTTATAAAGAGAGATGACACACAAATGAACACTCAATTCCTCTGTCAATATTCTACACCTCCTTCCTGCACTGTCTTGCCTCAAATCTACCTTGGCAATACCCCAGCACTGGCTCAGTCATCTTCAGGGCTACATCTGCTAGGTACTACTGGAGTAAGTCACCCAGCCAAGGAGATGAACAGCACTACAAATTCATGGTTATGATGCTCACAGTTATGAGCACTGAACACTGCTCAACAATCCTTCTACTACTGTCTGATTTATCAACTGGTCCTCCAAGTTCTCTCTTCCTCAAAATAGTGGCTGTCCTATGTGCCTCCTCACTATTAGCAGATGATTTTATTGCCACCTCAGGAGAAAAAGTGAGCTTTACTTTTCTGCTGCCAAACCAAACAAACCAAAAAAGCACCTCAAGCCAACAATTCCTTCCTTTCTTCAATCACGATAGGGTCAGTGTTCAATTTTCCAGCTGTGCTCTGCAACCTGCTTCCTGAAGACATAGCTATAGATTCACTCCACTATTCACAACCTCTCCTTCTCTTCTGGTGCCGTCCTGGGAGCACTGTAACATGCCCAAGCTTCTTACAGTGAAAAGAAGCAAACAAATAAACAAAAAACCCTCAACCAAACCTGCCTTCACTTCTATCCTTGTCCAGTTACTCCCTTCTCTCTCCTTCCCTTCTTACCCAAACCTCTTGACTGAGTTGCCTATTTTCTTACCTTCCATTCCTTCTTCAATCCACTGAAATCTGGATTCTCCCCTCTAAGAAAACTGCTCTCCAGTGGCATCAGTGACTTTCAGATCACTAAATCCAAAGGATAGTTTTCAGACTACATTCTCCTTGCCTTCTTATAGCATCTGACACTCCTTAAGTCTTCTCTTGCTCCTCTAATGTTCCCTTTCTCATCCCCCCACTTGCTCAAGCCTGCAAGTGACTCTCATCCCTTTACTGTTGACTTCCCAAATCTCATTAATCCCACCTGTGAAATACCTTCAGAAACCATCTACTTTGCTCACTGATACTGCTACACCTCCAGGCCACCATCGTTTCTCATCTGAACCTCTGCAAACACCTTGCTGCTAGTCTATCTATATTTACTTCTGTCCAACCTCCAATTCATCTTCGATACTCCACTCCAGGATGCCTGACCTCTTTCTTGCTTCCCAAACAAAGAAAACTTTACCCACAAACTCTTCTATTCACCTAGAATACTCTCTCCCTTTCACCACCAACCTCATGATTTCAGGTTTTGGTCTGACTTCCTTTTCCCCCCCCCCCCCCCCCATATAAGATCTCTCCTGAAACACTCCATACCCACCATATCTACTAAATACTCAGGACCTGTCTTGTAAGCTACATGAGAGGGGAAAGCATGTTTCTTTGGACCCATGCTTGTCTTACGGAACAATGCACCTCCCACAGCCTGGTGAGGAATCTCATACACAATGGGTATTTGGCTCTGTTGAATAAATGGATGATTAACAAAATTTCATTGACATAAAATGCATCTTCTCAATCATGAAGGTGCCTAAGCTCTAGAGTAGAAATAAAAATTGCCATCTTCAGGTCATAAAGGAGACTTCCATAAGACTTATAAAACAGCTGACCTGTGTCATTCTAGTACACTAATCCCTAGCCTAAACATTTCCATGCATTATGTGGCTTTGATCATGATGTTGTGAAGGATGTATCAAAAGCCTTAATTTACAGGTAAGCAAAAGTTCCAAAAAGTTCAATAATTCATTGTAAGGTCACCAGCTACAAATGGATGAACCTGACTCAAACAGGATTGCAAGTCCTATGTTCTCAAACACTACTTGCTCTCTGGATCTGAGCAAGAAAGAAGCCAGGGGTCAGATTTCCTTCTGCTAAACAAAAGTCATGAAGATGAAGTTGTGAAATGATCTTTCTGAGAAGTATACTTCTGAGCAGTATAAATGAAAAGGAATCTGACACAGAACTCCTACAAATCTTCAAGGAGAAGGAAAAAAACACTCATTTTTCAAACGGACAAAAGACACGAACAGGTATTTCTTAGAAGGGAAACATGAGTGATCAGTGAAACAAACATTAAAACCACAAGGTGATATCATTTTATACCTACTGGTTTGGCAATAATTAAAAGTTTGAAGAGGATGCATGTTGGCAAGGATGTGCCTTATGGGCACTCGTATATGCTGCTGGCCAGAACACACTGGGATCAACCAATGTGGAAAACAAATTGGTATTTCTTTTTTAGGCTGAGTATATAATTCCACACCCTAAGTATACACCCAGAGTAATCTTTGCATATGAGGGCCAGGAGATTCATATATATATATGAATGTTCCATTTAGTATTATTTATAGCAGAAAACAACTAAAAATAGCTCAAATGTCTAATAGCAGGAGAACAGATAAATAAATTCATGGTATATTTAAACAATGGAATACAGGGGTGCCTGGGTGGCTCAGTTGGTTGGGTGTCCGCCTTCAGCTCAGGTCACGATCTCACGGTTCGTGGGTTCTAGCCCCGCGTTGGGCTCTGTGCTGACAGCTAGCTCAGAGCCTGGAGCCTGCTTCGGATTCTGTGTCTCCCTCTCTCTCTGACCCTCCCCTGCTCATGCTGTCTCTCTCTCTCAAGAATAAATTTAAAAAATAATAATAAGCAATGGAATGCAAAAGTACAAGTGAATAAACTACAGCTAAGGGATCAATATAGTTGAATCCATAGAATAAAAAAGTTGTGATAGAATACCTATAAGACTATTTTTTTCAAAATTAAAGAAGCAAACCTAAACAACATATTGTTTGGGGATTTACACTATTCAGTAAAATTATAAAGAAAAACAGGATGACAGAAAAACTTTCAGAGAATGGTTACTGCTAGAGGTTGGGGTAGTTAGAGAGAGACGGGATTGAGGTAGAAGTAGGTAGGGGTTCTATGTGATCTAAATTAGGTTGGATAGTGGAATCATAAGAGTTAATGTTATCATGATTCAAAACTTCTAAACACACACAATAGGGCTTTTTTTTATTGAGAACCCCAAAGAGCTTTTATGTATATTATAAATCTATTGGTATTTATCATATTAGAAATTAAAGCTGAAACTTCTCAAAATATTTATTCATTTAACAATGATAATAAATTCACTGCATATTTACATAAATAGCATGTCTTGGGAAAAATAACTGTATTATGTGAAACAAAAAAAATAGTGAGCCAAGTGGCCTATTTTACATATTTACAAATCATTTTAAGGTCTGATTCAGTAGTAGATAATTGGATTTCTCTGTTTGTCTTCACATTCAGTCTTATGTGATATCACATATAATGTAGCCTCTGTAAAAGTCCATGTAACACCTGTGAGAAACTGACACAAAGATAAATACCTTCTTAGTATTATGGAAAGAGCTTTGAACAGAAAGATCACCAAATAATCTTGGTTACCGCTCCCCCCACCCTTCAGGGTTCTCTGGACGAGACTCTGAAAACTAATTTTAAGAGGATGCCTCCGAAGCAGAGAGAAGGAACACCTCAGAGAGATGAAAAGAAAGAATAAGAAACTACGTGTCAGCAAAATTTGGGGGAAGGTTGTCACAAAGACATTTCAGCTTAATTTCCTCTACAAAAGAGTAAATAAAGGATCTCTGCTTTGTAGGGGAATCATTCCTGTGATTCTGTTTTCAGAGGTGGGGGTGGGGGGCAGGGGAGCAGCGCATGGCAGAGGGAGTAGGTGACCGGGTTGGTCCAACTCCCTGTAAAAATGCTCTGTCAAGAGAACACCTAAGACACCAGTGGACCCAAACTATGGACTCAGGAAAGGTGGGCTCTCTACTTTTAGGGGTGGGCTCAAGGTTCTCAGGAGTCCCTATCCCTGTTCTGGCAATAGACTGAGGGAAGCAGAGGTCAGACATACAGAGAAAACAACCCAAAGAAGAGTACACTTTGAGCCCCAGATCGTTTGTTATTTTTTTAAAATGCCCCAGAGGCTAGATCTCACAGGCAGAAAAGAATTCTACACTTGAAATGCTTTACAATCCATAGGTAAACATGAGGAAAGAAGATGTATTCTTTGTTGCTTCCCTCCGTGCTTCCCTCCTTCCTCTGTTTACTGAAACCATCTGGACACTAGCTTCCCATGGCAATCCTGACTTTAAACATAGGAGCTAAGCCAGACCCCAACAGTGCTAAGGTAAGAGGATCTGACCTTGACAGTCTCTCCCATGCTCTTCGTTCTCTGTGGTAGGATTGTTTCTTGAATTGTTGTCTGCGGGAGAGGGGAGCACAAACTGACTTCACAAACTTGGGTGAATGGTCTGCACGCAGCTAAACTTTGAGACTGAAGTGCCGGCCGCCGTGGCTGTGGCCTCGTCAGCCAGCAGCAGCCAGCAGCTCCAGAAAGTGGAAACTTCCTGTTCCCCACCCACAAGTGGCAGCTCCAAGAATCTCCATCTGGAATTCGTTTTGATTCAGAAAGAGAAACTGCTTCCCCTTTTTACTTTTTTTAAATCTTTATTTTATTTTACTTTAGAGAGACAGCAGGAGTGTGGGAGAGGAGCAGAGGGAGAGAGTGACAATCTTAGGTAGGCTCCATGCTCAGCTCGAGCAGAGCCCCCAACCCTAGGATCATGATCTGAGCTGAAAGGAAGTCTGTAGCTCAACTGGCTGAGCCACCCAGGCGCCCCTCCCTTTTTTACTTTTAACCTAAGAAATCTGACAGAAGTATGTCTCTGTCAAGCATATTTTTGTGGCTCATGAGTTTTTGCAACTAAGAATATGAAGGCAGCAATCTTTGTAAATCATATCCTTGGATATAAGTAGGAAGCTTAGCTCCTATCAAAACTGAAGAAAGCAAGTTTAGAACTGGGTTGTTTCCACTGGGAAAGAAAATGTTCTTTCATTTAATGTCTTCCTGAGCACACTTGGGTGATCCGTTCTGTCACTTATATGGAGAAGCAATGCAAGTAACTCGAGAACAGCTTTCATACTACAAAGGAATAAAGTTGGAATGTCGTCAACTTTTCCTGGTAAGAAGCTGTTCCCCTCATTCCTGAACAACCACAGGCACCAAGCACATGAGTATCATAATCTGTGGTGAGGGGGCACTGTTTGCTTGTTTAGTTTTAAAAATTATGTGTATATGCTTTGTATGCAACATATGATTTACTTGTATTTAAAACAAAAGAGCCACATGTTCAAGCAGGTCAAACAAGACACATTTAAATATTTAATAAGCCCCCAAGCCAATCCCACCCACTCCCACAATGTGGTAGTAGGTTGGTGTATTCATACATACTTTTCTTCACACATAAACACATACATACTTTTTTTTTTTTAATGCTTTATCTATTTTTGAGAGACAGAGAGAGGCAGCTCGAGCAGGGGAGGGTCAGAAAGAGAGGGAGACACAGAATCTGAAGACAGACTCCAGGCTCTGAGCTAGCTGTCAGCACAGAGCCCGAGGCTGGGCTCGAACTCACGAACCGTGAGATCATGACCTGAGCCAAAGCTGGACGCTAAACTGACTGAGCCACCAGGTGCCCCCATACATACTTTCTTTACACATAAATATATACATGCTTTTGTCCTTTCTCTCTTCCTTTTATTTTAGATGACATTTTACTAAACATATTACTTATTCTTTAGTATTTTTTATACTGAAGAATATACAATGATTTCACTCTTGGTCAGTAGACGTGGCTACATTCCTTGTAATAGCTGCATAATATCTACCATGGATTTACCATAGATTATTTAACCATTCCCTATTGATGGATATTAGGTCGCTTCTGGTTTCCTACCTGGACAAACCATGTTACACTAAAAATCCTTTTTAGGGGTGCCTGGGTGGCTCAGTTGGTTGAGAATCCAAATTCGGTTCAGGTCATGATCTCACAGTTCAAGCCCCACATCCCGCTCTGTGCTGACACACACACTCTGTGTCTGCTTTGGATTCTGTGTTTCCGTCTGTCTCTGCCCCTCCTCTGCTCATGCTCTCTCTCTCTCAAAAATAAACACTAAAAAAAATCCTTTTGAGAATCGCATGTTACAGTATTTTATTTCCACTCTCCTCAAATGTGGGGTTGCTAAATTAAAAGGTAAGCATACATATATTTTTTAATTTAGTAGATATGAATACACTACTTTCCTAAAATTTGGTGACAAAACATTTTCGTATCAGTGGTGGAAAAGCAAAAGTGGAGAGCATCCTTGACCACTCACACCCTTGGCAGCAAGGAGCATCACCACTGTTGTTCTGTTAGTCTTGTAGGGAAAAATGACATTTTATTGTTGCTTTCGCTTCTATTTCCCTAACTTCTTAGTGAGGTTGAACATTTCATATGCTGATTGGTGATTTAAGTTTTTCTTCTGTGACCTGCCTGTTCAAACCTGTGAGGTTGCCTTTTTATCATTAATTTTCTGGAGTTGTTTTATATTATATACTAAACACATTAACCTTTAATACATGACACGATTATTCCCCTTATCCTCTTGGGCAGTGTCAGTTGACTTTGGTATGTTTTGTCCCATATAATTTTTTATTTAAAAATTTTTTAATAGTTATTTATTTTGAGAGAGAAAGAGAGAGAGAATGAGTAGGGGAGGGGTAGAGAGAGAGAGGGAGGGAGAGAATCCCAAGCAGGCTCTACGCTGTCAGCACAGAGCCAGATTTGGGGCTTGATCTCATGAACAGTCAGATCATGACCTGAGCTGAAATCAAGAGTTGGATGCTTAACAGACTGAGCCACCCAGGCCCCCCCCATATAATTTTTTATTTAAAAAAAAGTTTAATGTTTTATTTATTTTTGAGAGAGAAAAAGACAGCGTGAGCAGGGGAGGGTCGGAGAGAGAGAAACACAGAACCTGAACACAAGCTCCAAACTCTGAGCTAGCTGTCAGCACAGAGCCCGACGCGGGGCTTGAACCCACAAACCGTGAGATCATGACCTGAGCTGAAGTTGGATGCTTAACCGACTGAGCCACCCAGGCGCCACCCCCATATAATTTTTTTTTAATTTTATGTAATCAAATATGTCTTTCTTTTCCTGTATGACTTCTGGACTTCTTGTCAACCTGTGGACTACCCAACCTCAGATTATGCAGATTATATGCTGTCAATTTTCTTTTTCTCTTTTCATTGGCTTTTTAGGAATCTTTTTTCTTTTGTGTTATATACAGAGTCCTTTTGCTTATTTGTTGGTTTCTTCCAAATGGATAACAAATTATGATGGTAACATTTATTAAATAAGCATTCTTTCTCCACTTAGTTGAAATACCAAAGTGTTGAAGAAAACATTCGTGTACATACTTGAACTGTTTGTTTGTCAAGAACTCTCTGTTCTTTCCATGACTACATTTTGTTTACTACTGTATTAATAGCTTGTTTTAAAGGCAGGTCTCCTTTCACTTCTTTTTCAAAATTTGTTTGATTATCCTTGGATATTTGCTCTGCAAGTTTAAAACTACCATTGGGCTTAAAATTAGAATTATGTTAAACATAAATATAGTTAGAGGGAAAGATATTTCTATATTAATTATTCTCTTTTAATAACATAGTATCTCTCTAATTATACCATCTTTTCTGTTTTTCAATAAAATTGTATAGTATTTTATATATTCTACATATAGATGTTATACCTTCATTGTATAGTTTATTCCTACATATTTTATAATTTTATATCCATATTATAAATGAATTGTACTTTTTATCTAAGTGGTCATTTCTAATTTAGGCAACAGTTAGTGAATTATGCGTGACTATATTTTTTAAAAATATTTTTTAATGTTTATTGATTTTTGAGGAGGGGAGGGGCAGAGAAAGAGGGAGACACAGAATCCAAAGCAGGCTCCAGGCTCCAAGCTATCAGCACAGAGCCTGATGTGGGGCTCGAACCCATGAACTGTGAGATCATGACCTGAGCTGAAGTTGGATGCTTAAATGACTGAGCCACCCAGGTGCCAATGCATGGCTATCTTCTATCCAGACCTTTTCCAAGTACTTATTACTCTAACCATCTCTTGGGTTACTAGATGTACATTACATGAATTTTTTCTGCAAACCGAAAAAAAGCCACACATTCTCTATTACTTAAACAGATTTTTTCACTATCTTGTAGCTAAAATCTCTAAAATAAAGTTGAATGACAAAGGTAGCAAGCACCAATGTCTAATTAATACAATGTCTTCAATATTTCACAGTTTAAGCTGCTGTTTGCTGTTGGACATTAGTAAAGGTGTTTATCACCAGAGCTGTCATCTTAGGCGGGGAAGTGTGTAGTACCAGAGGCTCCACATCTAAGAGGAGTTTGTTTTCTCCCAGTCTACTGGAATAGTTTAAAGTATCTATTCCTAGAAAGTCAAAGACATAAAACAGTCTGGGCCCAGTGCCATTTTCAGAGGTAGATTTCAAAAGACGTCACCATTTAATCTAAAATTTTATTGTCCTGTTTAGGTTTTCTTTTTTTTAATGTTTATTTTTGAGAGAGGGACAGAGAGAGAGAGCAGGGAATGGGCAGAGAGAGAGGGAGACACAGAATCCAAAGCAGGCTCCAGGCTCTGAGTTGTCAGCACAGAACCCAACATGGGGCTCAAAACCACCAACTGTGAGATCATGACCTGAGCCAAGGTCGAATGCTTAATCCATTGAGCCACCAGGAACCCCAATCCCGTTTAGATTTTCTGATTCCTCTCAGATCTAATCTGGTAGTTTATATTTAGCAAGGAAATGATCCTTTTTTCTCTCTTAAGGATTTTTAAGTATATCATGATATATTAAAACTTAATAATCTGTCCTAATTTTAAAATAATATTTGTATCAGTGATTAATGTCTTTCTTATTCTGAAGCTTGTATATTTTGTTTTACCTCAATCAAGTATATAATAGTTTATCTATTTTATTTAATTTTTTTAAAGAACCAGCTTTTTATTTCATTTATAATTTCTTCTATTTTTTATTTGCTTCAGTTTCTTACTTCTCTTATACTCACAGAACAATAAAGTTCACATTGATATCCCAATTAGGTAGCTGGATATATACTGTCCTAAGAAAGGGAAGTGAATTGACATAGTTCACAAAGATTTTTCAACAAAGTGGTTACCACCAAAAAGATTTAAAAATTCTCTTCTTACCTTAGTGTCCTAGGATAGCCAAATCCCTATCACACTCCATTAACTCATGTTCAAATACACTACTCTGAAATGTATGTGTTTTTAATAAGTGAAGACAGAGGAAGGCTAATCTAATCACCAAGGCTTCAAAATCTAACAAGGAAGTAAAACTCATGTCTTCACTCATATAGTTAGAAAACAGAAAGGACAGTGGCACCTGGGTGGCTCAGTCAGTTAAGTGTCTGACTCTTGATTTTGGCTCAGGGCATAAGTCCCGCATCAGGTTCTGTGCTGACAATGTGGAGCCTACTTGAGATTCTCTTTCTCCCCGCCTCCTCTCTGTTCCTAGCTCCCCTCTACCTCCCTCCTTTCACTCCCAAAAATAATAAATAAATAAATAAATAAATAAACTTTTTAAAAAAAGGAGGGGCACCTGGGTTGCTCAGTCAGTTAAGCATCCAACTTTTGCTCGGGTCATGATCTCGTGGTTCGTGAGTTTGAGCCCTGCATTGGGCTCTGTGCTGACAGCACAGAGCTCACTATGGATCCTCTGTCTAATTCTTTCTCTGCCCCTCCTATCTTCATGTGCATGTGCTCTGTCTCCGAAGTAAATATTAAAATAAAATTTTATTAAACAGAAAAGAAAAGTGAAAGAATGGGGGAAGAAATCTTGCCTATGCTTGTCTATTCAGCACATGGAACTTGAAGTCCAAATAATGGCAGTCTAGGTATTATGGAGACAGCAATTTCCCTACATAGATATGTCCATATTTAAAATCTCATGCTCCAAGCTTAAAGACTGTAAATTCTGCAGTTCTGATGGCTCCTTGGGGAAGAGTACTTACAATGGAAACAAAATGGAACACGGCCTAAAGGGAATGAGAAAATTATTTCCAAGAAATATGAATGCGTAGAAAACATCTATAGTATCTGAACTATTTTACTTTTCATATCATGCTTACAAATACACTGAAATATTGACCTGTAAGATGTAGAGTATGATGACCGTCAGTCCGACCCAGCTGTGTAGACTGTACATGTTGGGGATATTCTTGGCATTGTGGAAATCAAACACAGCCACCAGAGAGATAATTGCAAGAATGGCAGCAACGGCATGTAACCCTGCATGGATGGATTTCATCAGGAGCTTGCTGCATTTCCAGGTCCACGGCAGTCTGTATACAATGATGGCTAGAAAGAAGCAAAAGGGGACAGGACATGGTATTGTTTTTAATTAACACAAGTTGAACAGTTTGATGCGTGGAACACTCCCTTCCATGAAACCCTTTTCAGCTGGCTTCTGCTTCTCCCCAATTCCCTGCCTCTCAGGGGTTCATTCTTGGGCTCTTTTGCCAGCATCTTCTTTATTGCCAACTTATGGACAAACCTTAGTGGCTCTCAGGGTTAATTTTAAGACTTTTTCGTCCTTCTATACTCTCTGTGGGTGATCTCATTCACTCTTTCACTGAGATGCTACCTACATGGCAGGGACTCCAAAATTCTCATCTCCAGCCTGAAGAATTTTTTTAAAGTATTCTCCATGCCCAGCATGGAGGCCAACATGGGGCTTGAACTCACAACCCTGAGATCAAGACCTGAGCTGAGATCAAGAGTCAGATGTTTAACCGACTAAACTATCCAGGTGTCCCTTCAACCCAGAACTTTCTTCTTACTTCCAGACCCACACAATCCAACAGCTTCTTGACATCTCAATAGAGATGCCTCCAAATATCTCAAACTCAACACATCCGAAACTAAATTATTAGTCTTATGAGCTGGTTTCTTCATATAAGCCATAGTTTGTTAAAAAAAGACAAAGGAATATATATATATATATATATATATATGCACAAAGATTTAACTGAACAAGAGTATAACCACATATTTTACAAAAAGGTATGTCCAAACATAGATAAACATAAGCAAGATGTCAACTTCATTAGTCAATAAATGCAAATTAAAATTATGTGAGAATATGTCCACCACATACCTGAATGGCTAAACATGAAAAATGCCAAGTATTGGAGAGGATGTAAAGAAAGCAATCAGAGCTCTCATGTTCTGCTGATGGGAATTTAATAGGAACAAACACTCTGGCAAATTAGCAGTATTCACTCAAGCTAAACTTATGCATAACTTATGATCCAGCAATTCTACTCCTGGGTATATGCTCCAAAGGAATATGTACATATGTTCACCAAAAGACATGCACTAGAATATTATTAGCACCACTATTTGTAGTGGTCCAAAACTAGAAACTCCCCAAATGCCCATCATTAACAGAATGAATAAGTAAACTGTGATATATTCACACCACAGAATAATATATAGCAAAGAGAATGAATGATCAATAACTAGAACATCACCCAATGATTTGGATAGACCTACAACGTTGGTGCCAAGAAACCAGACATAAACAAGTATAGACTGTATGGATTCAATTTATACGAAGTATAAAAACAGGCAAAACTCATCTCTGCAATAAGAAAAGTCAGGATAGTGGTTGTGAGGAAGTGGTATGGTAGCTGGAAAGGAACATACAAGGGATTTCTAGCTTCCTGCTAATATTCTGTTTCTCAGTCTGAATGCTGGTTACATAGGTGTTCACGGAGGGAAGATTCATCAAGCTACACATAATATGTACACTTTAATACATGTCGCTTAAACTTCAACAAAAACGTTTTTGAGTAGCATTTTTTAAGTGTGCTGGTTTAAGCAGTAGATTATATAGCCACATGAAGCAGCATGCAATGTTTGTTCTGAAGACAATATCCTGCCCCTACCCACCTTCATTCTCACCCCCTCCAGCCAATGTCAGGAAAACTTTAGAGGTCTGAAAATGCATGGCAGGCGGATAAAGATTGAAGAATACTTCCTTTGGAAGGTGGATTCCATTATATCAGCAGTGTATTGTGTATATTGCTTAGTTCCAGCAAGAAAAAAAAAAGCATATTCCCACTAAAGACATTTATAATTTAAATATACAGAACTTCATAGGATCACAGAAATGTATGGCATGATCTCAGGCAGAAACACATATAAACCTACAAAGACAGATGTAGGTTCAGCCTCTTTAAAGCTTTCAGCAAAAGATGTCAGTTTTCCTATTCTGTGGTTCCATTCCACAACACTTGACAGCTCTCACCATTTGACAATAAACTATTATTAAAAAAAAGAAAAAAAGAAAATCATAAAAAAAATTTAAAAATGTAAAAAAAAGTGATTCAAAGAGAATGAAAAACCTGAATAAACCATGGAATTGAAAAAAAAAGCATTCTTTTTATCTCATCTAAACTGTGAAGGATTGCTACTTACTAACTTTACTGCATATATGGATATCTTATAAATGTTGATTGATTATATTTCCTCAAGGACAATGGAGACTTTTTGGATAACCATTTCTATATTTAGTGAATCTTTTCAAGCCATTTAGTGCAAGGTATACCAGTTGACCCTTGAACATCATTAGGGGCAATGACCCCCACTCATTTGAAAATCCATATATAATTTTTGACTCCCCAAAAACTTCACTACTAATAGCCTACTGTTGACTGGAAACCTTACCAATAACATAAACAATTGATTAATACATATTTTGTATATGTATTATAGACTATATTCTGAGAATGAAGTAAGCTAGAGAAAAGAAAATGTTAAGAAAATCATAAGGAAAATATAGTACTGTTGTGTGTTTATCTAAAAAAATCTCCCTGTAAGTGGACCTGCACAGTTCAAACCCATGTTATTCAAGAGTCAACTGTACTTTTTTAGTTCCAAGCCTCTTCTCATCCTTACTTCATCCTCTCTGAGGGCATGAATTTATTTTGATGTTTTCTCCTTGTATCCTAAGCCTAAGACAGCCCTGGGCTCAAAGTATGATTTTTAACTCTTATTTTGAGGTAACTGTAGATTTACATGCAGTTGTAAGAAATAATACATAGAGATCCTGTATACTCTTCACACAACTGATAACATCTGGTATTACCAATGGTAACATCCTACATAACCATCGTACAATATCACAACCAAGAAACAGACATCAGTATAATCCACTGACCTAATTCAGATTTCATTAATTTTATTTGTGTGTGTGACCTTTAAGTATTTTTTAAATAAATGTAAGTTACTTTCTGTAGGCTGATCAAAGTCTAGAAGTCAAACCGAAGGCAACTAAGACACATGGTTTCCCTTCCTTATGCGTTTTCTCCTTGGAGTCAGTGGCACACCATATATGATTCTCTAGTTTTCAAGGAAAGCAAATGTCTCTTTACCCAATGATTTTGTGACCTTTCATCCACACAGTGGAGCCTTTTGCAATCCGTGTGATCAGGCAGTGGTAAAATCAAAATGTGGATAATATGAAAATCTAATAATACATCTCACCCTCTTCTGGGTTGACACCATTTATCACACACACTCACACTCACACACACACACACACACACACACAATTGAACCCTTAGACACCATGCTAAATGTTCACATCATAATTTTTACCTCAACTCTGTGAGGAAGGTATGACTTCTATTACCATTATACAGAGAAGAAAGCTAAGGCAGAAAAATGTTAAGTAGCTTGCTTAATCTCAATTTGCATTTTAAAAATAATATTACTGTTGCCATCATCATCATTATCCTTATCATCATTATGACCATCATCATCATCCTATCATCCAGGCACTGCCCTTATCTTAAATGAGGGAACTTGAACATTTACATATGGAATGGAAATATGTGGATGATATTTGCTTGAAAAGAAATTTATGAACAATAAGTCACAGCAGCTTTTTTTCCCCAATCTGGATCCTCTTGTATCAAAAATTTCCAAAATCAAAGCTAACCTCTGATATAGAAGTCAGGAGTAATGATCATGACTGAGAGAAGTTACAATGGTTACCAGAAGATTCTGGGATGCCTAGGTTATTGTTTCACCATCCGGGTACATGAGTGCGTTCATGTTATAAAAACATGTAACTTATGATTTTGGTGCTTTTCTGCATGTGTGTGATTCTTCAATAAAATACTTACCTAAAAAATGTTCAGTGAAGAATTTTTATTCTTCTAAATACTACAGGCATCACAAAGGAATGTGTTTAATTTCCCGTAAAACTAAAATGTTTGCCCCTTGAATATTAAAACTGGCTTTTTAAACCTGGCACATTTACTCAAATATTTTGAAACTGGTTGCACGCAATCTTTCCTTTTCCAGCAGTAGCATGAATGGAACACAATTCAATCTTTTATTGATGATTTGGGGTTACCAATAAAACATACTGTCCTATTACCAGTGGAGAAAGCCCTAAGGGACTTCTAGGACAGGAGATGTGCTTGCCTCTGATCCACATGAGTCCAGGCAATTGCAGGGTTCCAGCCCCTTGGGTGTAGTTTAGAGTTCTTCAATCTCCTCTTTTAGTTTTTGCTTACGTCAGGGTGCTTACCCTCCTCCCATCATCCTGTATAATCCTTTCTTCCTACCACCTTTGAGTTCTAGTTTATACATTTTTATGTTGACAAAAATCAGAACATCTGTTAAATCAGGGTGATGGATATGTGGGGATCTGTCATGTTACTTTCCATATGGCTGGAAGAGTTCCTATTCGTTTTCAAGTTAAAACAATATTTTTGTAAGCTCACGAGCCCAATAGCAAATTAATCTCAACCACTAAGTCGGCAGCCTTCGGAAACTGGAGGGGGCTCTCATGTGAGAGAGGTATGGAGTTTCTGCCTCTCTGGGCTAAGTGGATGTTCTGCTAAATATAAATAGTTGAATATCATTCAAAGTGTTCTCTAGATAAATGAGGGATAACTAAAAAATATTACATTTGCATAAGGTGTTTACATGTTTTTAAAGATGTATAAATAACCAAAATAAGGTGGGCTCTTGGAGAAAAGGGCAGTCTTAACAAATCAAACCACATTTCTTAAACAAGAAGCTACTCTCAACAGATATAAAAACTGCCTGGAGAGCAGAATTTAAATATTTCTTGCTTCTTTGGCTTGGCATTTACCTAGACACCATTCCTGAGGTTCAGTGAAAAGGAAGAAAAACGTCTCACAAGCCCATGAGGAGGGAAATGGCATCAAACAGCTACTTGTAACTGAAACAAGGGTTTTCTGTTAGAGGCCCTAGTTGGCAAGACATTTCCTCGCAGAAAATGAAGGGAAACATGAACACATATATATGTGAGAAATACATTTTAAATCTTCTTTAAAAGAAAAATTATTAATAGTGGAACACACCAGGAAGAAAGAAAAAAGAAAGAAAAGAAAGCAAAGAAGGAAAGGGAAAAGGAAATCAACACCTGTGTATAATTAGCTCTTGGACAAATGAAAGTGAAAATACAGTAACTTGAACTGAATTTAATTAGAAAATTTTGTAGCTCCTACCTGCATAATCAATTCAGGGCTATGTGAAAATACATATTCTTTGAGATGTAATCTCTGTACCACCTCACACCAGTCAGAGTGACTAAAATGAACAAATCAAGAGACTATAGATGCTGGCGAGTGTGTGGAGAAACGGGCACCCTCCTACACTGTTGGTGTCAATGTTAACTGGTGCGGCCGCTCTGGAAAACAGTGTGGAAGTTCCTCAAAAAACTACCAGTAGAACTCCCCTATGGCCCAGCAATAGCATTGCTAGGGACTTACCCAAGGGATACAGAAGTGCTGATGCATAGGAGCACATGTACCCCAATGTTCATTAGCAGCAATGTCAACAATAGCCAAAACATGGAAAGAGCCTAAATGTCCATCACCTGATGAGTGGAACAAGAAGATGTGGTATATATACACAATGGAGTACTACATGGCAATGAGAAAGAATGATATATGGCCATTTGTAGGAAAGTGGATGGACCTCGAGGGTGTCATGCTAAGTGAAATAAGTCAGGCAGAGAAGGACAGAAACCATATGTTTGCACTCATAGGTGTAACAGGAAAACAGGAGAAACCTAATGGAGGACCAGGGGGAGGGGAAGAGGGAAAGAGAGTTGGGGAGAGAGAGGGATGCAAAACCTGAGAGACTATTGAATACTGAAAACAAACAGGGTTGAAGGGGAAGGGGGAGGGGGGAAGAGGTTGTGGTGATGGAGGAGGGCACTTATGGGGAAGAGCACTGTGTGTTGTATGGAAACCAATTTGACAATAAACTATTAAAAAAAAAAGATGTAATCTCTGGTTTGACACCAGCTTTCCATCCATAAACTATCTACATGCAATACAAATTTAGATCTGTCAAAATGTATGTGAAGAGAGAGACTCTTGGAGGGAGAAATGTCCCCAAACATAGAAAACAATTTGACTCTAGTTCTGTGTTTAAATCTTGTGATTCATGAAGGTAGAAGCATGTTTACTTTGTTCAGTGTCATATCTTGGCAGTTAGCATACAACCTGGTACATAGTAGTACTTCACTAAATTATGTTGAATAAATAATTTTTTTTAAAGTATGTAGGGGCACCTGAGTGGCTCAGTTGGTTATGCACCTAACTTGGGCTCAGGTCATGATCTCACAGTATGTGGGTTCAAGCCCCGCATCTGGCTCTGTGCTGACAGCTCAGAGCCTGGAGCCTGCTTCAGATTCTGTGTCTCCCTGTGGGCCTCCCCAACCTGTGCTGTCTGTGTCTGTCTGTCTGTCTCTCTCTCAAAAATAAATACTTAAAAAATAAAAAAATTTAAAAGTACAGTAATTCATTATTTCCCAGCAAATGAGCAGATCCTCTTTTTAAATGCACAGGTCAAAACCTCAATCTGTACCGCTGATCCAAGTGTTAGTTTATGTAAGACCAAATGGTCCTTTCAAGTAAGTAAAACGTATGCTAGCCCTGGGCCCACTTAACAGCTTGACATATGCTTTAAGTGAACCCTAAAATAAAATAAGAGTAAGTTATTGTTTAAAGTACAGTGGAATTTTAAAACACTTATATTCTATTTAAATATAGTGTATGTATTACACTTTTCTTAACTCTTTGAATAAAGTATTGTTTTGACATCCTTGGTATACGCTCAAAGCAGCATTAAT
>NC_043702.1:58741284-58749553 GCF_006229205.1 Suricata suricatta
GCGGCCAAACCCGGCGCGACCCCCCTGGGCGCCCGCCTCGGGGTAGGCCCAGTCGAGGCCCGGCAGTCGGGGACAGAGGCGGCGCCCACGGCGGGAGCGTCCTCAGAAGCACCGTGCCTGCGCTCCCGGAGCGCCCCAAGCCTTCCAGCGCCGTGGCCGGGGCGTCGCAGCAGCACCCAAGATGGAGCGCGAGCGCAAGCCGCAGGCGGAGGAAGAAGAGGTGAACAAGCTGATGGAACAGAAGACGAAGGAAGCGCAGGGCGAAGGAAGAAATGGGATATGGCAGAGAATGTCGTTAGAGGAGAACAAGGAACAAATCTTGGTTGCAGGAGAAGCTTTGGGCCCTACAGGAAGAGAAGCACCAGCTTTTCCGGCAGCTCAAGAAAGTTTTACAGCAGGATAAGAAACGGAGGCTTAAGGAGCACAGTGACTTGACCAGGCTGACCTCAGCTGCGAACCAGCAGAGCCTGACTGTTCACACAGGAGCTCCTCTTCTCAGCATGCAGAGAGGCCCCGGAGGACACAATTCCCCAGGCACCCTCATAGTGGCTGACAGAACCAAACAGATGTTCGGACCCCAAGTGCTTACAACCGTGCGCGAAGCGGGCTCAGCAGCAGCTTTCGCAGGGACCCCAGAGGGCGGCCAATATGCAGGTAGTCCCGGCAGTGCTTACGGAACTGCCCACCTCGCTATGGACCCGCTTGGCTGGCCCTAGACAGCAGCTCAGAGCACCTGCGGCGTTTCTGGCAGTGCAGTACCTGTCACAGCCACAGCCCTATGCAGTGCACAGCCGCTGTCAGCCCACCCAGATGGGGTTCCTCCAGCCTGGTGGCGACCTGTCCTGACAGAAGCCCTTACAAAAACAGATGCGACACACTAACCAACAGACTGGGTTTTCTACCTTTTCCTCCCTGCACCGCATGCACCCCCAAGCTCTGCGTCCAGCCCCTGGAGTGTCTGCCTCTCCCCAGCATACTGTGCAGACGCAACCGGCAGGAAAGTTGGGCTTTGCAGCTGCCAGCCAACCTGGCACTTGGCTCCCCTTCATTCAGCACAGCCAGAATTCGCCATTCTACCACAAAGGACCATCAGATTTTTATCTTCAACCTCACCCCCACTCCCTGCCATGGTGAGGGTCCTCGGTGTGTCCCAGTCCAAAAAAAATTTACCTGCCACTGCAAATACATACATACATACATACATACACACACGTGTGTGTATAAGCTTTGGAACATGCCTGTGTTTATCATGAAACTGAGAACCTTTAGAGAATCAAAATGTAGGAAGCAAACAGGATGGTTTGGGATATTTGTTTTAGTACCTTGGCACTGACGAATCCTTTTGAAGTGACTGAAATCACCACAAAGGTAGCTACTTGGTACCAAAGAGTGTGTGAAGAGAGAAAAATTCAATTAATTGCTAGATATTTAAGTATTCAGAAATTCTGCATTATTAGAAACAAGAGCTATATTTTCTTATGCATCATATCAATTTTATAACAAATTAGAAATATACTGGCTCTGATATCACCTCTTTGACCCTAGTCAGACAATCTCTAAAATTAGGAGCTGAATGTCAAATTCTAGCCAGCTATAAATATTTAGGGCTCAGGTTTTCTAAAAAGAAAACCACTCACTCAGCTCTAACAAACTCAAGTGAAAACAGCTTGTAGGCAGGGCTGCATTTACTTATTTGTTTTATACAGTGTCTGGCATACAATAAGTGCTTAATAAATGTATGCTAACTAAATAGGATGATATATGAAAACTGGATGAATGAACAAACTTAGAAAAGTACAGCCAAAGTCTGTACAGTTCTTTCAAAACCTATTTTGACCTTTTAAGAGAGTTTCTACAGGAAGAAAAAAAGTTACAAAAAATATTTCTGGCCTATTTTCTTAAAAGAGAACATTATTCTAGTTTTTAAAACAATTTTTTAAATGTTTTATTTATTTTTGATACAGAGACAGACAGAGCATGAGAGGGGGAGGGGCAGAGAGAGAAGGAGACACAACCAGAAACAGGTTCCAGGCTCTGAGCTAGCTGTCAGCACAGAGCCCGACGCGGGGCTCAAACCCACGAACGTGAGATCTGACCTGAGCCGAAGTAGGAGGCTTAACCAACTGAACCACCCAGGCGCCCCTATTCTAGTTTTTAAGGGAAAAAATTTAAATCCCACAAAGTCAAGACAGAAAGCTCTAGCAGAAGCCACCTGTAAATTGGGAGGTATAGACTGGATTTGGTCCATAGATGTGTTTTGCTTGATCAGCGCAGGGGGTTTTTGTTTTGGTTTTGTGGCTACTTTACTTTTAGCTTGAACCTGTTTTTAAAAATCTGTATTCTCCTGGATAATGGGAAGCTCTAGCCACTTTGGGCTGGCATCCCCATACAGCCACAATATGCTACAGCGGAGAGGTTTCCTATTTTGTCAAAAGTAGACACTCTCCAATTCTTTACAGTCCTCCCTCCATCCTCAGCATGCACACACAGAAGGCATTTACCTTCAGCTGCATGAAGGATCTGAACTTTGGTTAATCGTCTTAGTTAATGGATAAAGTGGCTTGACACTAATGTTGTTAGGAAACATTGCTTACAATGAAAATGACCCCATGATTGGTAAACTGTGACAGGGGAAAACAATGAAAAATCTATAAATACCTGATAAGAATGCCAAACTCTGGGCTTCCCAGAGTGCAATGATAACTGTTATACCCTGTGTTGGTTTCCTAGGGCTACCATAACAAATTACCAAAAATTGACTGGCTTCCAAAGACAGAAATACATTCTCTCACAGTTCTGAAGGCCAGAAGCCCAAAATCACAGTGTCGACTGGACTAGTTCCTTCAGGAGGCTCTGAGGAAGAATCTGGTCAATCCTCTCTCCTAGCTTCTGGTGGCTGCTAGCAACTCATGGTGTTGCTTGGCTTGTTGACACATCATTCCAATCTCTGTCTCCATCTTCATATTGCCTTCCCCTCTCTGTGTCTGTCTCAGATCTTCTTTCTAAGGACACAAGTCATTGGATTTAGGGCCCACTCTAAATCAGGATGATCTCACCTTGAGATCCATAACTTTACATCTGTAAAGACACTATGGTCACATCCACAGGTCCATAAGAATAGGACTTGGGCATATCTTTTTGGGGGAGACACTGTTTAACTCGCTATGTATCTCCTACAGGAACACTGGAAGCCAGGTCTATAGAGCATTGCAAGAGACACTGGTTCCTTTGGGGCATAGGGACCTTAAGCTCTGATCTCACCAATGCAGATCTCATCTCCTGATGAATAAACTGTCACCTGGAAAGAGGCTCGTTTATGGAGAGATATGGCTGCTACCTGAACCACTGCAGAAAGGATGCCTGTTTGGGGCACATGGGTGGCTTAGTCGGTTAAGTATCAGCCTCTTGGTTTCCACTCAGGTCATGATCTCATGGTTTGTGGGATCGAGCCCCACATTGGGCTCTGTGCTGACAGTTCGGAACCTGTTTGGGATTCTCTCTCTCCCTCTCTCTCTGCCCCTCCCCACTCGTACTCTCTCTTTCCCACTCAAAATAAATTAAAAACATTTTTTTAAAATCACACACACACACACACACACACACACACACACACACACACACACGACAAAAAGAATACCCGATGCTGTGACGCTAGCAAGCTCTGGTTCCTATCCTACATCCTCCCAGTAGGCTGGTGCCCAGTGTGGTCCTGGCGGTCTTGTGTGTCTGAATATTTAGCTGAACACAGGAAGACATTCTCATGGGTGCCACACACCGAATCCACTTCACATATTTACTTTATAAGCCATCCTTGTAGGTATGGCCCCTGGTTTAGAGGACTGACCAAACTCTCATTAATTTAGTAAATATTTATTGAATGCTGACTACAGGTTAGGTAATGTTCTACACACCATGGATACAGCAGTGAAGAAAACAGACAAGCGAGCTTACATTTTAGTAGGAGAAGCCAATGAGTGAATAAATAAAATAGTCAATGGTCAGAATCTGGGTAATACTGTGTTTTAAGTTTGGCATCTATATAATTATCTGAAGGACTGGGTGAGACATGTGACAGGAAGAGAGGAATCTAGGATGACTGTATGAACATCCAGAAGGATGGGGTTAAGAGTGTGGTTGTTCTTAAGATGGGAGAGATTATAACGCGTTGGAAATAATCCAACAGGGGGAGAAATTTAGTAATGCAGAAGGAAAAAGAGAGAACTGAAGTGATGATATCTTTAGGTAGGCAAGAGGAGGCACAAGTCATACTAAGCAACATTCTAATCACCCTGAGGCCTTTAGAATAAAGATGTATTTCCAATGTAATATGATGCTCATTCTTCCTTAATAAACCAGTGCTGCCAAACTGGCTAAACAGGATAATCAGTGAGGGGGGAGGGAGGGCACATTTACTTTAGATGCTATTATTATCATTATAAAATGAGTAAAATTGCATTTTGTTACTAACTATTTAATGACAGTATGGGACTAATCACTCATTCATTCAGTCACTATTTATTGGCCTACCATTTACCAGATCTAGTTGTTATTGTAGGTGCCAGATATACAACAGTGAGCAAAGTAATCATTTCTAAAAGATTTTTATTACAGTACAAAGAAAACTGTGTGTATTTATTTATAATAAAAAATGTGTTTTTGGCTGTCTTGGATTGTATCTTTATACTTTGTAAAAACCCTCATTTCCTTAACTTGGTAGGTTATTACTAATGGTGTCCCCAAGGCTGGTTTTGGAGTAGGTATCTGGGGCACTTTCTCCATTTGCTTCTTTGCCAGGTTCTACATCAAGAAGCTTCTCAAATATATTTAAGAGCACTTGGATTTGGTCACTTTGAGATACATTAATAGGCTATGCCAACTGCCTTAATTTAAGACCTACTCAATTTCTTTTTCTTAGTCTTTTAAATGTTACTTTAATGTAGTTAGATTCTCTCACAAAGCCAACTTGAGATCACCATACTATTCAATTTCTCTTCCTTCAGTTTATACAGTAAACAGAGTTCTGCATGTGGAAAAGAAAGGCGTATAGAATTGCCAAGGCTTCTAGTTACCAAATTTATATACTTGAATTTTCTCCCTTTTACCAAATAACACATTCCACCTTGCTGAACCTTTTAAAAGGTCAACTGCCACTTTGAGAGGGTTTATTTGTTTCAATCTTTTCTGTGGCTTTCTTTTCAAGGGCTGTTTCTCTGATTTCCTGGCAGTGTACTTATTTCATGGGAAACATTCCTTTTAAGAGAAGCACAAAGCCCCTTCTAAAGTTCTCTTTGAAACTCTTCCTAATTCGTGTTCGCTAGGTTTCCCAATAGTTTAAAATTTTATTTCAGTTTTAGATATCCTATTGTCTGTTATAGTCTATTTTAGAATACATAGATTTCTCAAAATATATCTGGACTATGTGTGTTTAGGTGTGTGTATACTGCCTGTCACCCCACCCCCCACCCCCGCCACGCAACACACACAGGCGTTTCTTTTATAACTTTTATGCTTACTCCAGTTACTCCAGAGCTTACTTCTTACAGGTGCGTCACAGGACTCTTTACTTGTTATCAAATGGTTTTAAATATTGTCTGCTGTCGGTGTACTATATTTGTAAGGCATTTCGTGTTCAGATTAATAACTGGACTTTAGCCTTCCCTTCCTTATCTCTAAATATCTGTACATCACAAACTCAATTGCATCATATTCATTACTAGAAATATGAAATAGCAAAATGGAAAAATTTCATCACTGAAACAGTAAAAAAAGTCTGTTTTAACATGGCTAGTCTGTAAAGAGTGTTTCCCTCCTACTGCTGGATAGGAGGAAGTGCTGGGTGAGCCAAGATTCGCAAGAACGTAGTTATACAATGCATGTGCTTGTATGTATGAAGAAACTTATGTTTATGGCAGTGAAATGCATTATATGATTAAAGTGCTTTGAAAGTCTGGAATCCACATAGTAAACAGGATGGGGAATGTTGACAGGACAAACATTCCAAAACTAATACAAACCCCATAACTTAGCTTAAGAAAAACAAGGTTTGCATAAAAGCAACAGATGAAAATTTCCAAAATACCCATTCACACATTCTTGCTCAAAAGTGAGTATAAACAGATGAAGAAAAGTCCGAAGTTTCAAGAAACTAAATTTTTAGGAAAACTCTAATGGGCTCTAACATGAATAAACCATTTCAAAGTGTATATGAGATGAAGCTTTTTTACTTCTCTTTTTTTTAAATAATTTTTTGAACATTTTATTTTTGTGAGACACAGAGAAAGACAGAGTATGAGCAGAGGAGGGGCAGAGAGAGAAGGAAACACAGAATCTGAAGTAGGTTCCAGGCTCAGAGTGAGCTGTCAGCACAGAGCCCGATGAGGGGCTCGAACCCGCGAACTATGAGATCATGACCTGAGCAGCAGTCAGCGGCTTAACCGACTGAGCCACCAGGTGCCCTGCTTTTTTGCTTCTCTTAAGAATACTCTGTGGAAAATAAGAATATTGCCATAAAAGCAGAGAAATGAACGTTGAAAATAAAGCCACTGGAAACATACTACTTCGATGGGTAAGGTACTTAACTGCTCTGTGCCCTTGTTCATTCTTACATAACTGTGAAAGAGCACACTTCGTGGGCATACAGAAAGCACTCAATTAATATTAGCGGTTGTTTTGTGACTGTCTCCTCTTTGGTAAGTCAGGAGACAACTAATATCATCTATGTTTCCCTTACCCTCAATTATGAGAAGACTCTGGAAACTTCCTTGGTTTTAGGAGCTGCTGCTCTGCAGGACTGGTTGGAAAAGATGAAGAGACTGTTTCTACTACTTTGAGCAAACAGGAGATGTTGACAGCTCTGGCCAAACTTAAGGGCTCCACCACTAAGGAAAGGGTGTTTTTGATGACAGTGACTTTGGAACTTGAGCATGTTTTTCTCATTTTAGGTCAGTGGCAAAATAACTGGGACTTATGTAACGAAATAACTTGGCTGGCCGGTGGCCCTCGCACTCCCATGCCTATCACAACCCAGGTAAGGGAAGCATTAGCAGCTTGTCTGCCACTACATCCCAGAGCAGGATGCCGGCCACACCTGCTGAAGACCGCAGCACATGTTTTAAACGGAAACAAAAATCTTTTCTAAAGAGCTTTTTGGTTAGCTTGTTTGCTTTGGAGAGCCAGATCCTGGTGGAGAAAAGGCAGCCTACTCGGGGACAAGGCTAGGGGTTTCAGCCCGTGGGCACCTCTTTCTGAAAACTTTATTTACACTTCTGTGCATTATTTTCTGAGGTATAACCCCAACTCACCATTTTCTACCTTCTTCTAAATACTTTGTCAGCCAAGCCTTGACTTCGCTTTTTGAAAAGTGGTTACAAATAAATGGCGTTTGCACCACTAGCTGGAGGTTCCTCCCGCCAAACGGCAGAAGAAGGAAACCGTCAGGACGCTGTGAGCAGCACTATACAACCACAATAAAAACTGTCATGGATTGAGGGAGGAGGGGGCTGGACAAGCGAAAACAAAAACAAAACCAAAATCTGTCATCAACCGAATCCTCCCTCCGGGCTAGCCTCATCCCAGAGAGGGAGTGCAGGCCCGGGGCTGCAGTCTTGGGGAGCCAAACGTGGACACCGCAAACCCCAGGGTTCTCTCCAGCACAAGCGTCTCCGGGAGCCAGGCAGCCGCGAGCCCCACCTGGCAGCTGCCGCCCCGCTTTGGGGCCAGCGCCCAACAGGAAGCCCCGCAGGGGGAACCTTCGCTGATCGGAAGCCACAAAACCAAGTTGGGTTCAAGTCCGTCCACGGCCCGGGCAGGGCAGCCTAACACCCTTTTGCGTCCTGGCAGCTTCCTGGGCTGGACTGAAATGAACGCTCTAGGAGAGGTGAAACCACACACAGCCTGTGCTTCGCTCGCCCGGCCACCTCGCTCGGGGCTGAGGATGGAACCACAGGAGACCAATCGCCGCACCACCCTTTCCCGCCTTCCCCTCCTACTATGCAGCCTGAAGTTCAGAGAAGGCCTCGCCTAAAGAGCGTCTCGGCACCCCTGATTGCGCAGGCTCCGTCCACAGGGGGGCGATTTTCGGGGCCAAGGGGCTACGGACGCTCGGCACGCCGCCGGCCTCCCTCCTCTGCTCCGCTACTGGTGTCACGGGGAAGCCTCCCGCGCGCCCGACCACTCGCCGCAAAGAGTTAACCAAGTGGGGCCGCCACGCCGGGCCGCCCGCGAAGCATCTTTCGGCTGCGCCCGGGCCCCGCGCCGCCGCTCCCCGCTC
>NC_043702.1:58749653-58806179 GCF_006229205.1 Suricata suricatta
GCCACGCCCGGCCGTCTCCGCTCCCGGCCCCCGCGCCCCGCGCTAGCCCAGCTCCCCCTCGCACGCCGTCGCTCGCCCACGTCAGCCCCACTCGGCCGGGATCGGGCGGGGACCCCGGCCCGCGCGTCCCTCCCCGCTGCCTCCCAGGAGGTGCCCAGTACCGATGCCCTGGATGAAGACGAAGCCAGTGACCACGAGCACCGGGTGCCAGTTAAACTCGAGCGCGGTGCCATCCCAGCCGAGTCCCTCCCGGTAGTGGAGGACCCAGATGAGGGTGAAGAGCACGGACAGGAAGCCGACGAGCAGCGCCGACACCAGCAGCCCCAGAAAGCCCCTGTAGCCGTCCATGGCCATCAGAGCCCCATACTCCGCGCTCCGGCCGCGACAGAAACTGCCAGGCGGCGGCGGCGGCGGCCTGTGGGCACTCCTGGGAGCCGTCTCCGCCCGGGAGGAGGGGCTTCCTTGCGGGCCTGCCCGAGTGTGGGGCCTCCCGAGGGTGGGCAGCCGGAGCTCAGAAATCCGCCCCACCCCGAGATTTCGGGCCGCCCCCTGGCCCGGAATCCGGTAACCGATCCAGTTCGTTGTTCAGAGCGAGAGCGCTGGGAGGATTCCGCACCCACCGCTGGCGTTTGACCCTACCTTCGTCTCTTACTTGTGGGGAGACAAGGCAGTGGTGCTCACTCTAGGTTATGAGAAGAGAGGGGATTGTGTGTTGATTTGAATTAAGGAAGCCTCTTGATCCCCAGCGCTGAGGATTGACCGTCTTCAATGCCAGGAATGCGCCAAAGAGGCCCTACCTAGCAAAGCACACTACTTGTAGTTTGAGTAGAGAGGGAAGACAGACTTCACCTGGACCCTGGACTTGCCTACATAGTGTGAGAAATAATGGATGTTGAATGCGCTCACCTGTACAAACCTATTTGTAACTGTAACAAAGCCCCACTTTGATGAAGCGAAGCTACACTCTTTTGCCCTCTTTCCAGTATTATCGTCACCCTTCTCCATTATACAAGAAACGCGGTGGTGTTATCTGTTGCTGTTAAAGAAAACGTGGCTCTGGTTGTTAGGGCTTTTAGGATGCATTTGCGTTCACTTCTAGCCCTCTTCTGTAGCTCATTTCCAAGGACTGGTTTACAATAATGTCTTGGTACCATTCTGAAAGCCCTAAGAATGTGCAGGTGCTGTATGGAACTGATTTTCAACAAAAGACAGGTTTTCAGCCCAGGAAGTAGGAGTGTCAAGCCCTGGTAGTAGGGCGGGGTTCAGGGTTAAGAGTAGGAAGCTGCAGACCTCACCGATGTCATTATTTTTCCCTTGCTGGAGAGAGAAAGAGAAGAAGAATAAACCAATGGAAAAGAAGGACTCTTCCCCCACAGTACAAGGCTTTCTAATGGTCTGGCCCAACCTAACCCTCCACTCTCAACCTTTCACACCGTTACTGCCCCTGATGTCCATGGTTGTAAATTCTCGCCCAGCTCCTGACCACTCTACCCACATCCTAGCTTCTAAGTTTTCCTGACCCCATTTCCACTAAGAAACCTTCTCTGAATCTGCTCCTGCCTCTGATTGTTTTATGCCTCCACCCACTCACCTCCCCATCCAATGCTTAGCTGCATCATTTATCAAGATGTGATATAAACATCGGTTCCTGTGGCTGTCTCTATTCCCCAAACTGCCCTCTTGAGAGTATTAACTGTCTAATTTATCATTATATTCTTCCTTGGCATGTAGTAGTTACTCAGTAAAGTTTGTTGGGGAGATGAATCAAACTGTGTGTATCAGGGTCCTGGCAAGAAACAAGTGGCACACTCCAACTGGGCAATTTAATAATGAAAACAACTATTTATAAAGTTGTGGGCAGGCTGTGGGAAACCATAAGGGTTTTGCAGTGCCCAGACCTGAAGGAAAGAGGGTTACTGGAATCCAGAGAGAGAGAGAGAGAGAGAGAGAGAGAGAAAGAAAGAAAGAGCTATGTAAAGAGGGCAGTTTGACTGAGGTTATAGCCTTGAGTTGAGGGACACGGCCAGCCTGCAGCAACCCCACAGGGAGAATGAGAGGCAAGATAAATATTCTAGCTGTACTTTCCCTCCAGTCTCCTGTCCAGAGTCCCACATGGCTGACCCTAATCAGAAGCCAGAGGATAATTGATATAGTCCGTATAGGTCAGCCTCTTTGGACATACAACAGAGTGGGAAAAGGTATGAGTAAACTTGTAGGAAAAAACAGAAACTATCACTGAATCTTCCAGTGAATCTTTTTTTAGATTTTTTTTTTTGTTCCTGAGTGCTGCAAACGTTCCCTGTTTAATTTTATGCTGCTTCTTTTTCCTTTGTGATCTTCAACTAGCAATTCTTTAACAGTGTCATTGTGTCCCTATTCTTCTCCCTTAAAGTGTCTACTCCTTGTTCCCAGTTAACTTCTTCACCCCCTTAATTCAACATCTGCACTTCACTTGTGAGTTTCTTTTTCTCCACAGAGGCAGCAAATAAGAATCTCTGGGATTCCAGGAGGGCCTGAGTTGCTCAGTTGTTTAAGAATCTGACTCTTGATCTCAGCTCAGGTCTCGATTTCAGGGTTGAGCGTTCAAGCACTGAACTCTACTTTGGGCTCTATGCTGGGCATGGAGTTTAAGAAAAAAGAGAAGGAAAAAAAAAAGAAAGAAGAAAGAGAAGGAGAAGGAGAAGAATCATCTGTGGGATTCCAGATTCCATTTAACAAAACGTCTGAGGAGAATGAAAACCTAGCCAAATCTTAAAGTCAGAAGCTAAACTGAGATTTTCAACTTTTAACTTTTCAGAAAGAATAGAAAACCAATGAATCATGAAAGCAGTGATTAGTACAAGTTTACTTATTGTGCACACACCAAAAGACACAATAGAAGCATTCAAACCACAACATGGAATGAGGTTCAGGGGAACAGGTGTATTGTTATAAAGCAGCTTGTATACTTAGAAAGCAGTGATTTGTTTATTTTTCACAGTGGCTGGTTGTATTTTTTTAAATTTATTTATTTTGAGAGAGAGGGAGGGAGGGGCAGAGAGAGAGATTCCCAAACAGGCTCCATGCTCAGCACAGAGCCCCATGTGGGGCTCGATCTCAGGGGTGTGAAAGCATGACCTGAGCCAACATCAAAAGCTGGACGCTTAACAGACTAAGCGACACAGGTGCTCCGCAGTGATTGGTTTTAATATTAGACTTTTCTTAAAAGATAGGGAATTGATCGATAGTTATATCAGTCTTAGGAAACAGTTCAAATTTTGCTTATGATTTCCAGAAACAACTTGTCAAGTCAGTCTTGCAAAATGAGTGAAGTTAAGCTTTGCTTGTAAAACGAAACTGGTTTTGGTTGCTTGGGGGAATTTTCAAGCCTGGTCTTTGTTAGTTTCTTATCTTAGCATCCTTTAAGGACCTAATTTTGATAAGACTTGTCACTCAAAAGAGGAAAATTTTTAATAACTATGGTCGTGGCTTAGTACTAACTTTTTAAAACAAGAGTTATTCAATACTAGAAGTTCCCCTTCAGAGATGGAAAACAATTTGTCACCAAAGTCGGACTAGATAACCTGCCAGCAATGCTATCAAAGGGATTCCTGATGTGTGTGTATGGGGGGGATGAGAGGGTGGGCAACGAACATGATAGCCTTCCTAGAAACCTGCGATGCTACAAATGTGTACATATTGACAGACTTATTTTTGTTTTGTCCCTGACAGATATAGAATGCAGAGTAAGGAGATAGGATGTGAAGGGATGGGGAAAGAAAATCCAAACCCCATCCATCATGAGATTAGGAACCAAGTGTTTTATTCTATTTATCTGTTGAACTTCCATGAGGTCATGTCACATTTCTCTTGGTGCATACAGAAGTCTACTATTCTAATGTTTATTCTAAAGCCTAGTGGTTTGCTTGTTGGATAAGTGGACTGTTTTTTGAATTCAAATATTTATCCACCTGGGCCCCTTTGCTAGGCCTTTTTTTTTTTTTTTTTTTTTTTTTTGCAGTAGTTGTGTTGCTTTGCCACCACAATATTTGAGTGGCCCCTCTTCCATAGCTTTGGCTCTCCCAGAGTCCAGTAATACCATGCTCCCTTGCTTATATAAGGTCTGTGTGTAGTGCTGAGCACCTTCTTGCTTGTTGCTTGTTTTCATCATTCTTTGTTGGATTTTCTTGTCTGTTTGTACCTCTCTAAATACTTCATTACACTCTCTTCATTTAAACCTTTGGGCAAACCAGCTGTTTCCTGTAGGATCCTGACAGAGATAAGTAGAAAAATTATCTCACCTAAAACGACTGTTCTCATAGACCCACCTAATTGTCTATGCCTTCTTAGGACATATTATGAAGAGGGGAATATACGAAACAAGAAAAAAACCACAAGTAGGAGGAATGAGCTCACACATCTTCCTGTTCTCTCTTCTACAGGACAAGAGATTTGGGGATCAAAAAGCTGTCTCAGTGACTCACAGCTGACACCATGACGAATCGTGTAAACCACGCTCAAGCAATGGTCCGAGTCTCCCAGCAAAATAAGGCAAAGTTTAGGACTGTGAGAAGAACAAAAACCCATGTTAATGGGAGGAATATACTTCCCTATGTGAGGCTAGACTGTGCTGTCTTTGGGGAAAAAATAAACGTGTGCTTTGCTGAGGTGTTCTTCCTTTGAGGGAACTGGTGAGGAGATTATCTCTAGCTCTGGCTGTGGGGAGACTCCTGTGGAATCAGCCTCTACTTCCTCCCTAACGCTAGAGGCTCTCCGAGTCCACCTGCCCCAAGAGGGCAGGGCTGGAGTAAGAATAGACTTCATCTCAGGAACCCCGGTTTTGGAAGAGGTAAAAGTAACTCTCTTCCTGAGGGAGCAGAATGGTACACCAGCCTGGGAAGCAAACACAGGAAGAGGAAGACGTGGGAGAGTTCTCTGGGGAGAAAGAGGAAGTGAGGAAATCACCTTAAAAGGTGCCCAAGCCAAAGGCCTAGCTCAGTAGGGTCTCTTCCCCTTGGGATGTTGGGAGGGGGTCGTTAGATCGAAACATTACTTTTGTTCACCCACACTATACTGCTCTGTAAGATATAATTGACCCTTTATTTGATTTTTAAAATTGCTTCTATCATCATCCCCTGAGAGTTTGGTGAGGTAGGAAGCACTTGGGAAAGGGATTGGTAACTCTTCCTAATCATTTAATCATCTGGCAAAATAAAATTGCAATGGCCCTATTCTGGCCCTATCTCCTCAGCCCAGACTTTAGTAGGTGGAGTTTTGTCCAGGCAGAAGAGATATAGGATTCAATTCTTTGATTCCCCAATTCTTATCTACCACCTTTACTCTATAGGTTAGCAAGAAGTAACCAGCTGAAGAAAAAACGATGGAGTTTGGTCATAGCTAGGTTCAATTTACTTTTTTTTTTAAGTTTATTTATTTTGAGAGAAACAGAGAGAGTGCACACAGGAGAGGGGCAGAGAGAGAGAGGAAGAGAGGGAATCCCAAGAAGACTCCACACCACCCTCTGTTGAGCCTGATGTGGGGCTCGAACTCACAAACCATGAGATTATGACCTGAGACAAAACCAAGAGTTAGATGCTTAACTGACTGAGCTACCCATGCACCCCGGTTCAATTTACTTTAGGGCCCTCCTCCCCACACAAACTTATAAATCCTAGATTAAAGTATAAACTTCTTTGAAGTGGTGATTTGATCTACCTTATTTTCTGCTGCTCTCATTTTAGGGTATGTGGTGTTCTAAAAATGTACTGAGGTTTGTTATGTATGGGTGAGTATGACACACAGATACGAAAAGGACTGTCATCAAGGAAGAAGTAACTTTTTTATATTCATGGCTCCCCACGAACAGGAAGCACTGCAAGCATGTCCTGTAGGGCCATGCAGGGCCACACAGGAAAGCACCAAAACAAGATGAGTAGGCAGAAAGAGGCACTACGGGCTGGGTCTTTATTATGGTTTTCCAGGGAACAAATGGGCAAGATAAGATACACAAGTGGAACACACTTATGATTGGATAGTTTGAAGAATTTCCATGGGCTCTGGTTTATAGGGATGGTCCTCAGTTGGTCTGGCACTTGGCCCTGTAGTCATTAGGGCAGAGGATGGTGCCCAGACAGTCCTAGAATTGGATACAAGAGCTGGGTAGGGGAATGGACTCTAAAGTGGATGATCTACATGTCAGAGGTGTGCTGTCAGCCTAATTGTTATCTCTAGGAATTAGTTAACCCTGAGAGGGGCAGACCCCAGGTCCACAAGGCCCCATATGCCAGAGCATCAAGAATATAGAAAAGGGGATGCCTGGGTGCCTCAGCTGGTTTCATGACTCCTGATTTTGCCTCAGGTCATGATCCAAGGGTTGTGGGATCAAACCCTTTTCTTGGCTGTTCTCCTTTCTAGCACCCACATTTTGTACAAGAATGTCCAATATTCAAATATTTGGCTAAATAAATTTTATCTGCAAACAACTTAAACTGACCTCACTGGATTTCGGGAAGAGACTATAATTCCTGTTAGAAGTTCTTTTTGAAGAGAAAACCAAATGGTGTAAGTCCAAGTTTTATTTTTGTTCCAAAATAATTTAGCTTCGCTTCTGTCATTTATATGTTGCCTCCAAGACTAGATCCTTGAGATTCCAGTCACCAGGAAACAGTTGAAATGAGGACATATTCATTGCTCTGGGGCTTCAATCTGCTATGAGCTTGCTATATAATCAGACAATTTATAGGGGCCAAAAACTGGGCTGCAGTGACAGTATGGCTTGGAATTAGATCCGGGTTCATGACATGGTCTGTGGGTAGAATCTGGACAGGGGCAGGGGAGGGGGGGACTGCACCTTTATTTCCTTAAGTTATAACTGAAATTTAGCAATTTCTTTAATTCCGAATGCAGACAACACACTCCGCTAGTATTTGTAGTGGCTGTGACTCTGTAACCAATAGAAACCACTGGTATCTTAAGAGTTGGTACAGAAGGGTGCCTGGGTGGCTCAGTAGGTTGAGCACCCGACTCTTGATTTTGGCCCAAGTTATGATCCAGGGTCATGGGACCGAGCCCCATGTTGGGCTTTGTACTGAGCATGGGGCCTGCTTGAGATTTTCTCCCTCTTCCCCTCTCCCCTGTTTATGCTCTTTCTAAAAAGAAAGAAAGAAAGAAAGAAAGAAAGAAAGATGAAAAAGAGTTCTTAAAGAGATCTAATATATCATTTATGCTCAGCATTTTTCAGCAGTTGTTAGACCGGTACCAGATCTTATTAATGCATCAATAACAAAGCACATATACTGTTATTTAAGAATTTTCTTTTAAATTCTGATAACTCCTTTTTAACATAATTGGTTTTCTTTGTAAACCTATTTTTAAAAGCCTTATGCATTTTAAAACAATATTCAGGAGAGAGGTCCATAGCTTTTATTTAGCCTGCTGAAGGAGTCCATGGCACACAAAAGTTTGAGAACGCATGAAATAAATGGCCTCTAAGACTTATTTTTGCTTTTAAATCTGTACTTTCTACACATGTACCCAGAAATCCAGGGGGAAGGCTATCAACTAAATCTAATTCTCATCTTAAAAAATCCAGTCATCATCTTACTGTGATAGGAATGTAAAAAATAACGCTTGAAGAACTTGATACATCTGTCAGAAAGCCAACCTAGAAAAACCTTGTATCCTCTTAATCCAGAGCTATTGTTAAATGCTGAGTTGTCCTGAGTGTCATACCTCCTCAAGGATAAAAGATTGTTCCTTGATTGTTGAATCTTTTATTTACTGATGGTCTGGTAGATGTATTCTGTAAACATAGCCAGGCCAGGCAAGAGTGTCATACAGACCTTGTTTGTCATGTATCTTGTTACCCCCTCTTTCTCTCCTCTCTTGACTGATCTTCTTCCCACCCCCCGCATTTATACAAGAACTTCCAGCACTCAGACCTTCCTACCACCATCATGGTCCACGGATGGAGACTCAAACTTCCATCTCCCTCTATCAATATGGAATGATTGCAGGTCTCTTTCACGGTAAGTATTAACAGCTGATGGTCGTGCTAATACCATGAGAATCACTAATGCTTATTGACAATTTAGTATGCCCCAGGCACAGTTCTATGAACTTATCATGTATTGAATAATTTGATTCTTACAACAACACCATTTTATAGATGAGAAAACTGAGCTACACAGCAGTCAACTTGTCCAAGTTTCCATAGCAAGGAAGTAGGGGGAAGTAGTGGGATTGGGATCCAAACTCAAGTATTTTGGCTCCAGACCTACAGTCGTAGATACTATGCTAAACTGCCATGATTCATTTAACAGACTCCCTATTTGTTGAATTGACATTTATGTTGTTTACAGTTTTTCACTACTAGAAAATTGCCTTCATGAATGTCTTTATACATAAATAATTTTACACTTCTGTTTTTTTCTTTAGGGTAAATTCTTAAAAGTGAAAAATTTTAAACCAAACTGTTTAATTATCCTACAAAATATTATAGCAATTTCACCAGAACTGTATGATTATGTCCCTTCACATCATTACCAATAAAGGGTATTATTGTTCTTTTATTAAAAAAAAGTTTTAAATTTAATTTGGAGAGAAAGAGAGAGAGAGCAGTCTTTTGAGGTTGTCTTCCCTTGTTAGCCCCTATATCCAGTTAATGGGTCCATTCTACCCCCCTGAGAAATCTTAATCATTTCTCTCCATCTTTTCTGCTATTTAATTCCAGCAACCCTATTATCAAACCTAGATAAGCAAACAAGCATCCAACAGGTTTTCTAGCTTCTACTCTTGCCACACCTCCCCCGGCCATGCATTCCCCACACTACATCAAAAGATAAACCAAAAATACAAACCTGAGGGGCTCCAGGTGGCTCAGTCAGTGGGCATCTGACTCTTGGTTTCAGCTCCAGTCGAGGATCTCATGGATTTACAGGATTGAGCCATGGGTCTCTCTCTGCCCCTCCTCCCACCCTCGTTTCCCCCTGCTCGAGCACTCTCACATGCTCTTTCTCTCTTTCAAAATAAATACACTTAAAAAAATACACACCTGAGCAGCACAAGTAATATTTATTTTTGAAAAAAGAAACTGGGAAATAAAGATATCAATAAATGAAACATTCACCCATAATCCCACCCTTCATAATAACTACTAACATGTAATTTTGCTGTATATATTTCCCCGATATTTTCCCATACGTTTTGTGATGTGTTTATGTGTCTGTACATATAATATGTACATGTCTGCAAAATACATCCTCCATTACTCAAGTTTCCATTTTACTGCAAATGTACACTGGATGAGTACAATCAGTATGTGTAATTAAAACTCGATTTTATTTTGTATCCTTTAAAAAATTTTTTTTAAGGTTTATTCATTTTTGAGAAACAGAGACAGAGAGAGAGAGAGAGAGAGAGAGAGACAAAGTGTGAGCAGGGAGGGGCAGAAAGAGGGAGACACAGAATCTGAAGAAGGCTCCAGGATCTGAGCTGTTAGCACAGAATCTGATCTCACAAATTGTGAGATGGTGACCTGAGTCAAAGTCAGACACCTAACTGACTGAGCCACCCAGGCTTCCCTATTTGGTATCCTTCAAAAGAGTTACCTTTAGAAGTTACTCTGTGAGAGAATTTGCATGACTCACCTATCTGAAACTCACAGGAAGGCCTATAGAAATGTACAATGATCCGGAAGTGAGCGTTATCTCTGTAGTTTGGCATAGACATTGAAATTGAGAATATATTCGTATACTCTGACCTTAACTAGTTTTCCAAGATTAAATTTAGAACACTTTACATTGATTCTAGAGTGGCATGATTTGGGAGACAAGGATATTTATGTAACACCATCCTTACATTTTTGGTGGGAGTCTTTTTAAGTGATGATTCTCTATAAGCACTAGAATAACTAAATAACTATGTCCTCTTTATTACTTAAATCCAGCTCCAAAGAATGAGAAGTTATTTTCCTTGAATGGTCTCCCTCACTGGCATATTTTGTGCATCAGAAGTAAACCTTAGTGGGGTGCCTGGGTGGCTCAGTCGGTTAAGCCCCTGAGTCTTGGTTTTGGCTCAGCTTATGATATCATGATTTTTAGGATCAAGCCCTTTGGCTCCGCGCTTGGGATTCTTTCTCTTCCTTTCTCCCGTTCTCTCTGCCCCTCCCCACTGATACTCATTCTCTCTCTAAATAAATAAATAAATAAATAAATAAATAAATAAATAAATAAATAAAAAACATAAAAAAAAAAAAGAAGTGAGCCTTAGAACAGAATAATTCTAAAAATACGCTGGAAGCAGACTGACAGAGAAAGTCTGTGGATTCAAACCGCTTTCATCTGTTGAGCAAGCCAAAATCTCCCCGTGCCCACTTTTCACCTACAATTAAGAAGGGGAATAATCGAGATATTCTTTACAATTCTTCCAATCCTAGAACAATTTAATCTTTTAAAAAAATGCTATTTGCCTATGGTCCAAATGTTTAAATTTAAAAAAAAAAATTTTTAATGTTTTATTAATTTTTGATACAGGAGAGACAGAGCATGAGAGGGGGAGGGTCAGAGAGAGAAGGAGACACAGAACTGGAAGCAGGCTCCAGGCTCCGAGCTAGCCATCAGCACAGAGCCTGATGCGGGGCTCGAACCCACGAACGTTACGCGAGATCTGACCTGAGCCGAAGTCGGAGGCTTAACCGACTGAGCCACCCAGGCGCCCCTGGTCCAAATGTTTAAAATGTCTGAGTTTTCCAAGGGCAAGTGCTAAAAAGTACACCCACTGCAAAACTAACAATATGAGGTTAACTGTCAACTTTTCTAACCATAGTGTTAAGTCTATACTTAGTTTGGATATTCTAATGACAAATTGCCAAATCCTTGTGCAATTTAATAAAATATAATTATGGCACAAGTATAAGAATATATTCTTCTGGTCAAATACATGTAAGTTTCCAGAGACAGCAAACCTTGAAGTAGGGGCACCTGGGTGGCTCAGACGGTTGAGTGTCCAATTCTTGATTTCAGCTCAGGTCATGATTTCCCAGTTCATGGGTATGAGCCCCATCTCGGGTTCTGTGCTGGCAGAGTGGACCCTGCTGGGGATTCTTCCTCTTTCTGCCCCTCCCCTGCACTCCTACTCTCTCTCTCTCTCTCAAAAAAAAAAATATAAACTTAAAAAAAAAAAACCTTGAAAGTAATGTGTGAATTTGCCTTACTTTGAAGATATTCTGTACTAGATATCCTGGTGTTCTAAATTTGAAAACCTGTATGATATGGAAATCCTTTTCCTTGTTTGCCTCCAAAGGAATTTATAGAGACAGAGAAAGAGACAGTGTGAGCGGGGGAGGGGCAGAGAGAGAGGGAGACATGGAATCTGAAGCAGGCTTCAGGCTCTGAGCTATCAGCACAGAGCTGGATGCAGGGCTCTAACCCACGAACTGTGAGATCACGACCTGAGCAGAAGCTGGATGCCTAAGTGACTGAGCCACCCAGGGGCCCCATACTACTATAATTTTAAAACAAGATATAAAACTCAGTTCAATTAACAACGTATTGTCAATTATTAGTGTTTATATATATATTTTTTAATGTTTATTTATTCTTGAGAGGCAGAGAGAGACAGAGCATGAGCAGGGGAGGGGCAGAGAGAGAGGGAGACAGAATCAGAAGCAGGCTCCAAGTTCCGAGCTGTCAGCACAGAGCGCTATGCCAAGCTGGAACCCAAGAACCCTGAGATCGTGCATGACCTGAGTGGAAGTTGGATGCTTACCTGACTGGGCCACCCAGGTACCCCTAGTATTTATATTCTCAAGGTTTAGCTATATTTATGTTTACAAATGCTAAAGAAGATGGGCTACTTTCCTACCACAAAAATATCATTGGAGAGTGCTATTAACTTTAAGCGCAAAGGAAATAAAATAGGAGAATCTGTTGCCCATTTTAGCTGTGTACTTGCAATTCCATACAATAGTAAATTTTTGTAATCTTGGTTCTTGGTGGAAAAAGAAAAAAAGATACCCTTCCATATGTAAAGAATGACACTCGGGGACACTTGAGATTTGCTTTATGGTATAGCATTTGATCAGTTTTGCTTAATATTCCATGTACACTTGGAAAGTTCTACTTTTTCTCCAAATCCCATAAAACCTTTTTAATAAGTTCAGTGAAATATTGAAACTACAACACTACATATATACTTTGTCAAAAGGCCTTGGGTATATTTCTTTAAGATCACATAAAGCAAATAATCTCGGTATATTTTAGTATTTTTAAGCAATGCTCTTTCAAATAAAACAATGACAGTAAAGCAACAAAATATTGCAAACTGTACAGTTCTTAAGAATTACCTAAATAACCCAACAGAAAAAGAGGCAGAGACTAGAAACATACTAGTTCACAGAAAACAAAATAATCACTTCTCTTAGATGTATAAAAAATACTCAATCTTACCCATAGTAAAAAATGCAAATCAAAAATTATGAAATATTTTCACCTGTAAGATGTATAAATATCAAACAGTTTTATAATGCAATTGGTGACAATATAGACACATTACTACATTTCTAGTGGGAGTATGAGTAGATACAACTTGTGTGGGAGTTGCAATCCAGTAATTCTATCTCTAGGTATTTATAATGCAAGGATACTTATACAGGCATGAAATGACACTGCAACATTATAATAGTAAATGATTGGATAGAATCAACGGGTTCATCACTAGGAAACTGGTTAAACAATTTTGTACAATAGATCAGTATGCCGTCTTATAAAACAATGATGAGGTTCTATATGAATGGATCTGGAGCACTATGCAAAATCCATTACTAAGAACTTCCAAATATGGTGTTACAGCTAATTAGGTACACCGAGACACCCATTCACCAAGGGACAAGTAGACTTTGATTAGAACCCATTTCTTTGAGGCATTGTTTGTCTCTCAAGAGGTAGAGGAGGTTTCTGCAGACCTTTCCTCTTCAAAAGCAAAAACAAAAACACAGTTGTCATGAAAGAAATGATGACAGTAGTGACACTACTATGAGGATGCGGAGGCTTGGACCAACACAAGGTTGGGAAGGATGAACTGAGCCAAAACCCTGAAGTGGTCCCAGGATGGTGGCAACTTTGGTTATAGGCAGAAATAGAAATGAATCTTCTCTGGAGGAGAGCTTTCCCAGTTTGGGGCTGCAGGAATCTCATGGATTAAGACCAAGTACACAGTCAAAATCATCAAGAACATGAGAAAGCTAGGCAAGGCACCATTAGTGAGAATCTGCATAAATAATAAAATATAGGAAAGTGATGAATAATAAGTTTAAGAAATAAAGAAACAAAAATCTGTTTTTGGTAGATAAGAAAATCAAAACTATAATGCTTTTAGAAAAGAATATAAGAGTATCTTCATGGTCCAGGCCAGTAAAGAATCTATAAAAGAAGATTAGAACCACATGGGTGGCTCAGTTGGTTAGGCATCTGACTCTTGATTTTAGATCAGGTCATGATCCCAGGGTTGTGGGATTGAGCCCCATGTCCAGCTCCATGCTGAATGTGGAACTTGCTTAAGATTCTCTCTCTCAGGGCACCTGGGTGGCTCAGTTGGTTAAGTATCTAACTTCAGTTAAGGTCATGATCTCATGGTTTGTGGGTTCAAGCCCCATGTCTGGTTCTGTGCTGACAGCTCAGAGCCTGGAGCCTGCTTCTGATTCTATGTCTCCCCTGCTCTCTCTCTCTATTGAAAATTAACAAACATTAAAAAAAATTTTTTTAAAGATTCTCTCTCCCTCTGCCTCTCTCCCCTGCTCTCTCACTCTTTAGATAAATAAAGTTTAAAAAAGATGAAAAACTAGTATCAATCATAAAAGACTGATAAATTTAACCACATTAAAGTGAAGAACTTTTGTTCCTCAAAAAACTCTATTATTATTAGGAATTATTGGAGTAAGAAAAGAAAAAAGATAGGAAAAGACATCTACAATACATGTAATTAGCAAAACCTACCGAGGATTTCTATTACAAACTGATGGACAAAGAGCCCAATAGAAAAATGGGTAAATGACTTTAATAGATACTATACAAAAGTTGATATTTAAGTGATCAATAGACAAATAGGAGGTCCACCTTTAGTAATTAGGGAAGTACCAATTAAAGCCACAATGGGTTACATGCCTATCAGATTGGAAGAAAATGAAAAGTAAGTGTTGGGCACTGCTGGTAGGATTGTAAACTGGTTATAATCTCTGAAAAATTATGTGGTATCCAGCAAAGTTGAACATATACATATGACCTGATCAGGATTTTAATTCAAGAAATATAGCTTAGAGAAATACATACACAAGTACATCTGGAAGTATGTACAAGAACATTCGTGGTGGGATTATTAGTAACTGGCCCAAATCAGAAACAGCCCAAATGCCTACCAACAACAGAATGTATAAATAAATTTTTATACAATTGAATGTTATACAGTAGCCAGAGATACATAAAATAACATAAATGAACCTTACATACCTAACATTGAGGGGAAAAAGCAGGACACAAAACAATATAAACAATGTAGTTCTATAAAGAGACAAAAATGAACCCTTTAGAGATGCATGCAGAGGCAGGACATTTACAAAGACAAACAGGAAAATTATTATGAATCAGGATAATGGTGACGTCTTGCAACAGAGGTAAAACTGTAATCAGAAAGTCACGAATATGTGGCTCTGAGGATGCTGATAATACTCTATTTCTTGACCTGTAGGATGGGTTGTGTGGTTATTTGTTTTGTGGCTATTTTTCGAATTATGCTTTTTCCAGGATGCATGTTATATCTCACAGTTTAATTTTTTTTTTAAAGAGGGAATAAAGGAAACCACCACTAAGATAAATAAGCCACAGGAGAGTACCAGAAATGAACAGGCAAATTCAAAGGAAAAGTAGAACTTTTCAAGTGCTTATGCAAAATAAAGAAAAATTAACCCAATGCTGGACACAAAGCAACTCTCAACAAATTTCAAAGAATTGAAATGATATTCAGTATATTCTCTGACCACAGTAGAATCAAGCTAGAAATGAATAACAAGATTATAAATAGAAAATTCACTTTCTGTAAATTAAGAAATATACTCTTAAAGAGTTCCATTGTGCAAACAAGAATAGGGATGTCAGAAAATATTTTAGATTAATATTGAAATAAAACTTGTCATAACTTGTAAAATATGGTAAAAAGCCATGCTGAAAAGGAAGTTGTTAGCATATAAGGTGCATATATTAGAAAAGAAGGAAAACTGAAAAAACAATTATCTAAATCTCTATCCATGAAATTAGAAAAGTAACAGAAAATATACATATGATGGAGAAAACACAGCCAAAACTTTTTTAATGATTATTTTTTATTAAAAATATTTTTAAACATTTTAATTTACTATTGAGAGACAGAGATAGAACATGAGCAGGGGAGGGGCAGAGAGAGTAGGAGACACAGAATCGGAAGCAGGCTCCAGGCTCTGAGCTGTCAGCACAGAGTCCAATGTGAGTTTGGAACTCACAAACTGCGAGATCATGACTTGAGCTGAAGTCAGACACTTAACTGATTGAGCCACGTAGGTGCCCTTAATGTTTATTTTTGAGAGAGAGAGAGAGAGGGAGAGAGAGAGAGAGAGAGAGAGAGAGAGAGAGAGAGAGAGAGAGAGAGAGGAAGAGAGAGACAGAGCATGAGCATGGGAGGGTCAGAGAGAGAGGGAGACAGAATCCGAAGCAGGCTCCAGACTCTAAGCTGTCAGCACAAAGCCCTGCGCAGAGCTCAAACCCACAAACCGCAAAATCATGATCCGAGCTGAAGTTGGACACGTAATCGACTGACCCACCCAGGTGCCCCCCAAAAGACAGTTTTTTGAACAATTGAAGATTGATCATGGGAAAAAAGAGATAATCCCCGGACCAGCTGTGAACCGAGCTTTCAGGTGCTTTGCACCTGCTCACCATCATTACAAATTCTTCAGCTATCAAAAGATGTCAAAAGGATATTATAAACAACTTCATGATTATAGCTTTGAAAAATGTGATGAAAGGGATAGATTTTTAGCAAGACCCTATTATCCAAGATTGACACATGAAGAAAGAGAAAACCAGATTAATTCACTAATTCTTAAATAAATTGAATCTGTAATTTAAAAGATTCTCAATGAGGGGCACCTGAGTGGCTCAGTTGGTTCAGTGTCCAACTCTTGATTTGGCTCAGGTCATGATCCCAGAGTTGTGAGATCAAGTCCCACATTGGGCCCTGCATCGAGTGTGGAGCCTGCTTAAGACTCTTTCTCTCTCTCTCTCTCTCTCTCTCTCTCTCTCTCTCTCTCTCTCTCTCTCTCTCTTCCTCTGCTCGTCTCCCCAGCTTGCACACTCTTGCTCTTTCTCTCAAATTAATAAAATTAATAATAATAAGAATAATAATAATGTTCTCAATGAAAGGAAGGGTTGGCTTCTATTATTAATATTTTCTCTTGGTCACAGGACATTTAATTCCTGCTTCTTTACATGTCTAATAATCCTTCTTATATGACCACTTATATGTAAAAGGAGGAGGCTCCAGCTGGTATCTTCCGTCAGTGAGTCCCCTTTTCCTCAGTAAGGCAAATTTGAGAATCACTTCAGTACAGTTAGTGACTTAGTTGGGTCAGGAACTAATTGAGAGTTTGTAATGTCTCTGTTTCTTCAGACCTGAAACTACTATAGTCCTTCAGAGGAGGTTTGAGTGTAGCTCTTTAGCCTCCAACCCTATTATTATGGGCCAAATTGTCTCTCCCAAAATCCATATGTTGAAATCTTAACCCTAAGTACCTCAGAATGTGACTGTATTTGGAGACAGAATCTTTAAGGAGGTAATTAAGTTAAAATGAGTTGAGTAGGGTAGGCTCTAATTCAATATGACTGGCGTCCTTGTAAGAAGAGATCAGGACACACACACACATAGGGGGAAGGCCATCATTGTCAAGTCATGGAGAGAGGCCTCAGAAGAAACCAACCCTGCTGCCACCTTAACCTTGGACTGCTAGCCTCCAGAGTCAGAGGCTCCCCAGTCTGTGGTACTTTGCTGTTGTTAGCCGCCCTAGCAAACTAACACACTCACGTACGCATGTGTCAGGGACAGACTGGTCATGGGTTTGTGAAAGGCTCCTTTCCCCTAGCAGGATGTTCTCCGAGCACCACGTAACAACAGATTACAATCTGACTTTCTGGGCCAGCCTCCAGTCTCATACATCACCCTAAAACTCAAAAAATGCCTCATGGGGAAAACCTGCCTTGCATTTGGGCTCTTCCAGTTTCTAACAGGTCACACCAGCCCTGTGTAACTGTCAAAATTTTTACTGGCTTTTTTTTTTCCTTCTAGGAGATTCTCTCTGCTAAGTCAAGCCCATAAGGGAATCAAACAAAAACAAAAAACAAAAACAAAACAATCATTGGCTTACTTAGGAAGAATTCTTACTGTTCTGGAATTGTAGTTTATCTATTCCTCCTTGCTCTACAACTCTCTGATATCTTTACAAATCTAATTTTAAAATTCATCCATTTCATTTTCTAGTTGTTGCAGCAAAAGCATTGGATTACTGATAATTAACACATTTTACTTAGAAGTTAAGGTCTTGGAGAGCCTGGGTGGCTCAGTCAGTTAAGCATTTGACTCTTGATTTCATCTCAGGTCATGATCTCACAGTTCATGGGTTCAAGTCCCGCATCAGACCCTGCTTTGGATTCTCTTTCTCTCTCTGCCCTTCCCTTTCTCTCTCCCTTTCAAAAATAAATAAATATTTTAAAAAAGAAGTTAAGGTCTTCATTAAAATGATAGCAAACTGAATGTAGCAAAATAGAAAAGGAAACATCACAACCAACTTGAATTTATTTCAGGAATATGTGATGGTTTTAACATATAAAAATCAATCAATGTAATTCACAACATTATCAGACAAAATAAGCAAAATCATGATTATCTTTAATAGATGTAAACTGATAAAATTATATATGTGGTTATTTAAAAAAAAAAACCTCTTAGCAAGCTAGGGGTAGAAGAAAATTTCTTTAATTGTCAAAGCATATCTATGGGAAAAAACTTATAGGAAACATAGTATCTAATGGTGAAATGTTAATATTGTTTTTTAATTCTTTTTTTTCCCAATTTCTTTAATGTTTATTTTTGAGAGAGAGAGAGAGACAGAGCACAAGCAAGAGAGGGGCAGAGAGAAAGGAAGACACAGAATCCGAAGCAGGCTCCAGGCTCTGAGCTGTCAGCACAGAGCTCAATGCGGGGCTCAAACTCATAAACCGTGAGATCATGACCTGAGCCAAAGTCGGACGCTTAACTGACTGTGCCACCCAGGTGCCCCAATATTGTTTACTCTGAAATCAGAAATATACTGGTGAACCTAGCCAATATAATAAGGGAAGAAAACTAGATAACAATATTAAAGATAGAGAAAATAATAGAATTGAATTCTTTGCATTCTTAGAAAACAAAATCTATAGATTAGCATTAGAATTTGGGGGATTTTCATAAGTTTACAGGATATAGATTAATATGCAGAAATCAATGGGAGGATGTATTACATCAATATAATGGAAGACTCAAAATAGTAAGGATGTCATTTCTCCCTAAGTTTATCTATAGTCAATTTAATCCCAATAAAAATTGCAGTGAGTTACTTTCTGTGGAATTGACAAGTAGAATTTAGATTTCAAGGCACAGAATATGTCAAGGGTAAAGAGTAGCCACGATACTCCTGAGAAAGAGAAATGTGTTAGGACATACTCTACTGGATATTAAGAAATATCATAAATCTACAGTAATCAATACAGTGTGATATTGGTGAAATAATGACAGATCAATGGAACAGAGTAGAGTTCATATATAGACACATGATTTATGAAAGGGTGTCACTACAAAGGTGGAATTTATGGTGCTGGATAGACTAGATTTTTTTTTTACAAAAAAGGAGAAGAGAGTTAACCATAAATAAAAATCAATTCCAGGTGGACTATACCTCTGAACGTAAAAGATAAGGATCAGAAAGACAGAGCCAGAAACAGACCCAAAAAGAGAATGAGGGAGAGATCATTTTTTACTTTCAAACTGAATTTTGTGCCTGCAATGGAGCTGTGAGGTACGTGTTACAGCACATCTAAGGGACACTGAGACATGGCACTTCATAGCAACTGGTTCTTTGAAGAGATCTAGACCTCATTCTTAAAATAAGATCCAAATCTGGCAAATAAACTGTCAAAAACCATTTCAAATTAAGCTCCATCTCTGATAAAAGTTATGAGGCCAAGAAGCTTCACTGAGCTGTGATTCCCAGGTTTCTTGTCCTCAGTTAAGCTCTGAAGCAACCCAATCCCAGAGGGGTCATTTTCACCTGCTTCCAACACCTTGGATCCCTACTGGATTAAGGTTATCTCCCTGTTCCTCATAGTCCTTTATGAATCTGGACTGTTCTGCTAAAAAAAAAAAAGAAAAAAAGAAAAAAAGAAAAAAAAAGAGAACAGAAAACCTCTTTGTAAATTCCCTTCCCACCTGCTGAATCTGTTGATTCTCCTTGAATCACCAATGTATTTCTCAAAACCTCAAAGATGAGTACTTGTCCTAAGTATTAAAAATTGTAGTACTATGTCTCAAATGACATTGTTTATTAGAATGACTTTCAGTGATTATGCACTTCTGAACTCACCTAAATATAGGATTTCTGATTAATTGGAATTTTAGATTAATACCAGCAGATTCATTGACATGAACATTTTATTACTAGCTGCACTTCCTTATGTAACACACTTTTCATGTAGCAGGTGTCAATAGTTATTAAAACACCTTGTTTTATCCTAATGTCATAATAATGTTGTTCTTTGCAGATAGAGAGCCTCATAAGTTCAGTGACCAAACTCAAGAGACAGCCACAGAGGTTGCTGCATCTAAATATTTAGTAGTTATTAGCAAGCATGTCTTTACAATGACTCAAAAGTATTCTTAGACACTTCTGTGTAATCTATTAAGTTTAAAAACTCTAAGACTGAGACAGGAAAAATTAGTAATTGCTCAGAAAAATCATACAAGTTTGTAAAACACTGTTTTGCTGTCAATATTTATAAAATAACAGGTACTAATTTCACTTGATCATGGAATATGTATTTACTCATTGTAGGAGCATGCAAAAACCACACCCACCGGAATTTAGGGGAAACATTAAGAATTATGCAAGTGGGGCCCCTGAGTAACTCAGTCCATTAAGTGTTGGACTTCAGCTGCGGTAGTGATCTCGTGGTTTGTGAATTCAAGCCCCACATCAGGCTCTCTGCTGTCAACACAGAAGCCGCATCAGATCTTCTGTCCCCCTCTCAAAAATAAACAAACATTAAAGAAAAATTTAAAAAATTACAGAAGAGATAACCCCTGTCAGTGGGCTTGGACTGGAGGTTGGCAGTACCTTTGTGTTTCCCTCACACTTCCTCTTAGAAGCAGATGAAATCTTTCTCCTCCAGCTCCAAGTGAGGTCAGCGGCTGGTGCTTGTTTCTCTCACCAACTCTTCCTGCGAATGGGCTCCCAGCAATATCCCCCAGATCTCTCATGCTCACCCTTCCCAGGACAATCCCAAGCCTCACATTTGTGAATAAACTTTGAATCAAACTACCACTTTAATATAAAGAAGGGCTAACATTAAATTTAATTAAATTTTATTCATTTCAAGATTATAGATTAAAATAATCAACTTAAATGTAAAAACTAACATTAAATTTCATTCAAGATTATAGATTAAAGCAATCAACCTAAATGTAAAAACTAATCAAAACCTCTTAGAAGAAAACACAAGAGTACATTTTTATGACCTTAGATCTACCGATTGTTTCTTAGATATGAAATCAAACGCACCTGCAATAAAAGAAAAACATGGATTAAAAATTTGACTTCAACAAAATTGAAAAACTTTTGTGCTTCCAAGGACACCATCAGAAAGAGGAAAGACAACCTACAAAATGAGAGAAAATATTTGCAAATCACATCACCTGATTAGGGACTTGTATCTAGAATATAAAAAGAAATATATAAATATATAAATAACTTTTTTAAAAAATTTTTAAATGTTTCATTTATTTTTGATACAGAGAGAGACAGAGCATGAGAGGGGGAGGGGCAGAGAGAGAAGGAGACACAGAACTGGAAGCAGGCTCCAGGCTCTGAGCTGGCTGTCAGCACAAAGCCTGACGCGGGGCTCGAACCCACGAGCGTGATCTGACCTGAGCCGAAGTCGGAGGCCCAACCGACTGAGCCACCCAGGCGCCCCTATAAATAACTCTTATAATTCAATAATAAAAAGATAATCTCATTAAAAATGGGTGAAGGATTAGAGTAAATGTCTCTTCAAAGATGGTATACAAATGGCCAATAAGTACATAAACAGATGCTCAACATCATTAGTTATTAGGGAAATAATAATCAAAACTGTAATGCCTAGTGCTCACTAGGATTGTTATAATAAAAAATAGAAAATCACAAGTGTTGGCAAGGATGTGGAGGAACTGGACCTCTTGTATATTGCTATTAGGAATATAAAATGGTACTGCTGCTGTGGAAAATAGTTTGGCAGTTCCTCAAAAAGTTACACATCTAGCTACCATGTGACCCACTAATTCCACTCCTAGGCATTTATCAGGAGAACTTTTTATATCTTTCTACACAAAAATGTGTACACAAATGTTATAGAAGCATTATTGACAATAGCTAAAAATTGGAATCAACCTGATGTCCATCGACAAATGGATAAACAAAATGTATTTCGTTTAATATTTAATAGAATAATATTATTTGGCCACAAAAAGAAATGGAGTGTTGATACGTGCTACAACATGGATTAAATTTTGAAGACAGCATGCCTTTTGAAGAAGGCAACCAAACACAAGAGCCCACATTTTGCATGATTCCATTTACATGAAATGCGGAGAATAGGCAAATCCACAGAGACAGATTAGTGGTTGCCAGGGGGGTGAGGAGAAGGGAAATGGGAATGGCTGTTGATGTCTATAGGGTTACAGGGTTTCTCCTTGGGGGTGACAGAAATGTTCTAGAAATTAGATACATGTGATGACTGCACAACTTTGTGAATATCCTAAAAATTACTGAATTATACACTTGGAAAAGGTAAACTTTATAGTAGGTGAAGAATAATAAAATGTTTACAGATTATATTCCAACTTAAAACATAGAAGGGTACATTCACTTATCTATCTTTGATGTAAGGCTAAGGTCTTTTTCTTTAGATTTGAGTTTGCTGATTAGGGCTCACTATCACCGTTCTGGCATGAGCTGTACTCACTGGACAGAAAACAAACCAGAATTCAGACACATGGGAAGAAATCTAATTCCTTCCAATTCTCCCTTTAACCAGACATTCTGCACAAATTCAGATTCTCTTGGCTTTACCCCTCTCTTGTTCCAGGCACTGCTCCCAAGACTGTTCTGTGTGGACTCTGCAAATTTCATGCTGGCACTGCCTGCCAGTGCGAGGACCTCATTCATGTCACGTCACTGAGTTTCCCTTGCTTCCTGCCCATTGGTATCAAGGTGAATTCTGCCTTGTGCAATCTGGAAATTCAGGGGAGTTATGTTTGAATCTTTGAAGAGTTGTAGGTAAGAGCTGGGGATAAATTCTTCCCCCTTTCTCTCTAACCCATCCCTCACGTACTGCCCTGAGGTGCAGTTTATGTAGCTTCTTGGATGCTGGTCCATGAGATTAAGCATTTAGTTGCTCTTAGTGGCCCAATCATAATGATTGGTAATGTTTCTTTCACCTCAAAACTGCCTGTATCTTCACAATAAATCACACTAACTCTAGCCAAAGTGCCAGAGGCACCCAAGACTTTCTGGCAGAAACTAAAAAGGAAACCATTGGCTCAGGAGTCCCTTGGTAAGGGAAACCAAGACAGACTCTGGAAAAGAGAAGTTTGAGACACCTTTTAAAAAAAATGTATTTACTTATTTTGAGAGAGAGGAAGAGAGAGAGAGATAGGCGTAGAGAGAATCCCAAGCAGGCTCCCAACAGTCAATGCAGCACCCTACAAGGGGCTCAATCTCACAAACCATGAATCATGGCCTGTGTTGAAAGCAAGAGTCAGACGCTCAACTGACTGAGCCACCCAGGCACTCCTAGGTGTTTGGGACTTTATATTAGATGTGGTAGTGGTCTCAAGGACCTCTTTAAGTTCATGATAGTGTCAGCATATCTTCAAGCAGATATTGTGTAATTACTGTGTAAAAACCTGAGGTTTAGATGTGGGGGAGGTTAGAGCTGGAAGTGCTTTCACTCTGACTTTGCTCTCTGAAGAGAGGAAGACAGATTACAGGCAGGGAAATTACGTGTTAGAATGTCTTCTGAATTGTAATTCTTTTAACGTGCTTTAGCCAGTCTTATTACTCTTACAGATAAAGCTTAAAAAGCTGTGCCATTGGAGCTTGTGATTTTTCAAAGAAAAAATGGTGTTCAAAATAGAATTCAGAAATGATTGTCTGCTTGAGCAGGTGCCCTCCTAAGAGAAAAATTTAAATCCTTAATTGAGCCTTAAAATTTTTACTGGAAAGGAAATTGATAAAGAATTTATTGATAAATCATTTTCTTTTGAAAATTTCATTTGAGAGATCACTTTATGGACGCCTATTACCTGAGGTAGAGTGTCCTCCATAGGACTCATTTCACTGATTGTCACCTTCATGAATTTAGTTACCTCTAAGTTTCATCACTTCTGCGGTGGTCCAAGGTTTCAAAGTACATTAAACTATAATGGGTTCGAAGCATTAATTGGGGTCACAGCAGTATTAACTGACTTTTCTACCTCAGAGACAATCTTCTTTAGTATGTGAACTTTCGGGACTGAGGTGAGACAGGGAGAGGCTAGCAGCATGCCCCGAGCCTCTCCAAGGCTAGAAGGCCTAACTTGCTAAATTCTGTTTATATGAGAATGAGGTATTTGGCAAAGGGTCCAAACGTGTTCGGAAATTATTTGTAAAGGCAGAAAGTCATCTAAATGTAATGAACTTGAAATGACTACCATGTACCACAGGGCCAATATAATGGTATATTTTATGAATTTATTATTGTGGAAATGACACGTGAGAAAGTGGAACTGCAGAGAGTATCTGACTTAAAATATGATTAGAGCTTTAGAGGTATCAAGTGGGCTCATCCCAAGAATTCAATGCTAGTTTAAAATTTAAAAAAATCAATCAATGTAACTTACCATATTAAACAGACTAAAAGCCATATGGTCATCTCAACAGAAAAGTATTTGACATCAACAAAGATTAGACTCCAACATCTACATCCAATGAAAACTAGGAATAGTAGGGAACTTCTTCAAATTGATAAGAAGCATCTATGAACAACCAACAGTCAAATGGTGAAAGACCAAATGCTATCCCCTATGCATTAGATATCCATAAAGAAAAAAGAACTTCAATCCATATCTTTCATCATACACAAAAATTAACAGAAAGTGGATTATGGATCTAAATGTAAAACCTAAACTTGGGGCGCCTGGGTGGCTCAGTTGGTTGGGCATATGACTTCGGCTCAGGTCATGATCTTATGGTCTGTGGGTTCGAGCCCCATATCGGGCTCTGTGCTGATAGCTCAGAGCCTGGAGCCTGCTTCAGATTCTGTGTCTTCCTCTCTCTCTGTCCCCCACCCCCAAATAAATAAACATAAATTTAAAAAAAATTTATCTTTGCTTTTGAGTAGGAAATTGCTGCGGTTGAGGTCAAGGAGGCTGTTTCCTACTTTCTCCTCGAGGGTTTTGATGGTTTCCTGTCTCACATTCAGGTCCTTCAGCCATTTTGAGTTAATTTTTGTGTATGGTGTAAGAAAGTGGTCTAGTTTCATTCTTCTGCATGTTGCTGTCTAGTTCTCCCAGCACCACCTGCTAAAGCAGCAGCCTTTTTTCCATTGGATACTCTTTCCTGCTTTGTCAAAAATTAATTGGCCATACATTTGTGGGCCCAGTTCTGGGTTCTCTATTCTATTCCATTGGTCTATGTGTCTGTTTTTGTGCCAATACTATACTGTCTTGATGATGACAGCTTTGTAATAGAGGCTAAAGTCTGGGAGAAATGGGCACCCTCCTGCATTGTTGGTGGGAATGTAAACCGGTGCAGCCCCTCTGGAAAACAGTGTGGAGATTCCTCAAAAAACTATCAGTAGAACTCCTCTATGACCCAGCAATAGCAGTGCTAGGGATTTACCCAAGGGATACAGAAGTGCTGACGAATAGGGACACATGTACCCCAATGTTCATAGCAGCACTGTCAACAATAGCCAAATCATGGAAAGAGCCTAAATGTCCATCACCTGATGAGTGGATCAAGAAGATGTGGTATATATACACAATGGAGTACTACATGGCAATGAGAAAGAATGAAATTTGGCCATTTGTAGGAAAGTGGATGGACCTTGAGGGTGTCATGCTAAGCGAAATAAGTCAGGCAGAGAAGGACAGATACCATATGTTTGCACTCATAGGTCTAACAGGAAAACAGGAGAAACCTAATGGACGACCAGGGAGAGGGGAAGAGGGAAAGAGAGTTGGGGAGAGAGAGGGATGCAAAACCTGAGAGACTATTGAATACTGAAAACAAACTGAGGATTGAAGGGGGAGGGGGAGGGGGAAAAGAGGTGGTGGTAATGGAGGAGGGCACTTGTGGGGAAGAGCACTGGGTGTTATATGGAAACCAATTTGACAGTAAACTATTAAAAAATTTAAAAATTTTAATGTAAAACCTAAACTAAATGCTAAAATTAAAAACACTGACCATAACAAGTGTTGGCAAGGATATGGAGCACCTGGAACTTTCATATACTGATGATGGGATGATGGGAATATAAAATGACATAGTCATTTTGGTAAAAGTTTGTAAGCTTCTTAAAAATTAAGCATTAAGCATATACCTAACATATATGGTCCAGCCATTTCCCTTGGTATTTCCCAACAGAAATAAAGCAATATATCTATGCAAAGAATCTGTACTAAATGTTGACAATAGTTTTGTTTGCAGTAGCCCCAAACTGGAAACTACCCAAATGTACATCAATAGGTAAATGTGTAAAAAAATTGTGGTTATAACCACACAATGGAGTAATATTAAGTAATAAAAACAAATAGACTATGATACATGTAATATGAATGGATCTCAAAATAACCATATGGAATGAAAGAAGCCAGGAGAAAAATAGAAGAGTACTTACTATGCGACTACATTTATATAAAATTCTTGAAAATGCAAACTAATCTAAACCAAAAGAAACATATTAGTGACTGCTTTGGGAAGGCAGGAAAGAAAGGCAAGAGAGGGGTATTACAAAGAACCAAGAGGAAACTTTTTGGAGTGATGGATGTATTTATATCTTAATGGTGCGGCAGGTTTCATGGGTATGCACATGACATGTCAAAATTTGCCAAACTGTATAATTTAAATATGTGCAGTTTATTGTATGTCCATATACATCAAAAAAATCTATGTTAAGAGAATTTAAAATTTATATATGGCATATAAACACACCCAAATAACGCTTATCATCATTAGTTAGTAAGGAAATATAAATCAAAATCACACTGAGGAGGTGCCTGGATGGCTGAGTTGGTTAAGCGACCAATTCTCGGTTTTGGCTCAGGTCATGATCTCAAGATTCGTCGGTTTGAGCCCTGCATTGGGGTCTGTGCTGATAATGCAGAGTCCGCATGGGAATATCTTTCTCCCACTCTCTGCCCCTCTCCCAGTCTCTCAAAAAAAAAAAAATTCATGAACCACATTGAGATCCAAAATAGTTATTAGGGAAAGGATAAAGCTTATTTAGTATTAATACAGTTTCATATTATAGCAAAAACTCATCTGATTTACAAATAACATGAACTCCCAACCTTTAAAGGAAAAAGTCATTTTCTGCTTTGACTACAATGTTTTATGCAGCTCCTTCTCTGCTGCCATCCTGTCCAGCTCCAGCTGTTATGTAGAACAGTCTAACATAAGCCTTTAGCAACCCCGGTTAGTTCTGTTAGTCTTCATTAAAGGAAACAGCGTTCCTTGGTGAGAATGTATTACATATGAGAAGGAATATCTCAAGCTGGCTTTTGAGTTATCTTAATTATCATCACAAAGAAAGAATGTTTTTGGCAGTTCATGGTGGGGTTGGGGTTAAAAATGACAAAGAGATGGGATGCCTAGGTAGCTCAGTTGGTTAAGCACCCAACTTCAGCTCAGGTCATGACCCCATGGTTTGTGGGTTCAAGCCCTGCATCGGGCTCTGTGCTGACAACTTGGAGCATGGAGCCTGCTTCGGATTCTGTGTGTCTCTCTCTCTGCCCCTCCTCTGCTAATGCTCTGTCTCTCTCTATATCAAAAAGAAATAAAAACAAAAATTTAAAAATGATAGAGTGACCTAGAAAGGACTGCTAGAGGCAAATAGAATCAATCTAAGTATCAACTAGAAATGATTATACACCCACCCTAAATGCTAAGATAAAAAGACTAAGAACCACAAATGTTGGAGAAAATGTTGAACAACTAGAAGTTTCATACATCATTGCAGGCATGTAAAATGATACAATCCTTTGGGGAAAAGGTCTGGCAATTGCTTATTAAACTAAACACACTCCTATCCAAGGACCCAGTAATTCCATCTTTAGATGTTTAACCAAGAGGAATAAAGACATGTTCACAAAAAATGTGTACCAGAATGTTCACAGCACTTTATTCATAATAGTAAGAAAAGAAAAGAAAAAAAAATTAGAAACAGCCCCAGCTGTCCATTAACAGAAAACTGGAAAAAACAAATTGATGCACTCATACCAAAGACTAGTCAGCAATAAAAAGGGATGAATCACTGGTACATGCAAAGTGAATTAACTTCAAAAGCATGCTGAATGAAGGAAGCATTATGCTTTGCATGATTTCATTCATATAAAATTTCAGAATGGGCAAATTTAATCTGTGAGGCAAAATAAGCAGAACAGTAGTTAACATTTGATAGGTGGAGTGAGGAGTGACTGGGAAGGAACGTGAGGAAACTTTCTAGAATGATTACTATGTTCTAAATTTTGCAAAGGGTTTGGGTTACACAGATGTGCGCATTTGCAAAATCTTAGCAAATTTATATTTAACATTTGTGCATTTCACTACATGTAAATGTATATCAAAAATTTAAAAAACTCCACATTAAACTCTACTTAGTGATACTCATGTTGAGGAATTAGGGGGAAGTATACTGATGCCTGAAATTTACTTTGAAATGCATCATAAAAGTAACATGGATAGATAGTAATAAAACTGTAAAATTTGGAACCATGAGGTTGATATTTGCGTATTTACTATAAAATTCCATCAACTTTGCTGTATGTTTGAAAATTTTCATTATAAAATGACGGAGAAAAGCCCTCAGTTGGTCTTATCTTTCTAATACATTCTTTGCCTATAATAAATTATTCCTTCCATAAGATTCTGTAGCAACACAGGGACCAGAAATTAGCCCCAGAATTTTCCCTAGAATTCTAAAAGTTAGATACATATGTAAATATGGTTAAGAAAGGTAAAATTGCCTTATGAATCATTTCCAATACTGGTGTTCATTATTACCACAAACAGGATGAGAGTACCATAATTTTTTTAAAATTACTTTTAGCCACTGAATGAAGAATCATCTTTTATGTCAAGTTACATATGTGAATAGTCCAACTGTATTCCATCCAAATTTTGAACAAAATTTGGATATCTATTATCATTTTTTAAAAACACTTATTAAGTATTTCCCTGTACCTAACATCATTATTGGTAAGCTATATATGAGATAAAATAACATGATTTGCTTTTTGAGAGCTTTGGAGGGAATCTGGCATAAGTTTGTGTCAAACAAATATGGATGTGTTTCCTATCTCTGCACTTATTAGTTATAGCAAAGTAACTTCTTTAAGCCTCACTTTTCCTCATTTACAAAATGTGGAAAGATAACGGTAGTTTGTACTTCATGTGGTTATTCCGAATGTTCAGTGAACCCTTTCATTTTACATGTTATCACACTGACTGGTAGATAAAAAGCTGTCAATAAATATTATCACTTAAAATAATATGTACAAGAAACAAAACATTAAGGCGGTAGAAGAATGTAGAGTACCTGAATTCATTTAAATAGAATATCATCTCCTCGCTAGGTGGTTCAAACAACAATTACAAATAGGATTTGTTTTGTTTTCTCTGAGTTGCGAGAAATGTTTTGGAGTCGAAGAAGGATCATCTTGCTGCAGCAATACTGTGAGAACACAGCATCTCAAGGAGTGAAATGCAGAAATACACTTCTCATCAGCTTATATCTAGACCTGCTGGAAGAAGCCATACTGCTTCACTCAGTTTTGCATTAAACACTCAGAAACGTTACCCACAATGTTTTATGCCCATCACTAGTGCCTGTTAGGTAGGTGGGCTGCACGGCTGAAGACTCTAAATAGGCAGACAGTGGGGGTTAAGGTGGGGCCAGGTATTAACCACCACATCCCTCCGCCCCAAGAGAATGGCAGTGTCATGCCTGGCAGGTGGCAGAATGAACAGCTGCGATGCCACTATAGGGAGCTGGGACGCCCACACTTTTTTGGGAAGCATGTTGTACTGTCTCCTGCCATGTGTTATCTGTAAATTTCCCACATTCTTTACTATCTTCTGTATCACTTGGCATCTTTTTATCAACCATCTTGTTAAAAGTCAGGCAGCCCACATTCCCACACAAAGTTACAGTCGGCTGAACCTAAATGGGAACAGCTTGTCTTTCTAGTTGGGGCGTAACCCTTCTGCTTGTTACACTGCCCAAAACCCCGCTATGGTCTTTTACACTAAGGTACATTTCCTGTCTGGCTGCTACGGCATGTAGATCCTGGTCTAGTCTGATTTTAGCAGTGGTGAAACACGAGGAGTTTTTCAGTGGTCAGTTCAGACCTAGACAAGAAGTATTCAACCCATCCACCTATTCCTAAAAAAGCAGCCAAGAATCTCAGCTTATTCTCAGATGTCTTTCTGAGCAGATGAGTTCCTATCATTTTATTAAAAGAAGATAAAGACTTAAAGGAGAGGGGGACATTCAATAAACCTCTTTTTAATAAAAATCAAACAGGACTGAAGTCTTAGGACAACCTTTTCTGAAAAACTCTGGGAAATGGAGGGTAGGCTTTCTGCTTTTACACAGTACTGCATCTGCTTTAAAACCCATACAACACTGGTTTCTTTCTTTTCTCTGGTATTTTTAATCTATAACCTCTTACCAGACTTGTTTTTCAAGATGTAAATTTACTAGGCATGATTGTTTAGGTATAGCTAGTGTCTAATTGGAAGTTTGGGGCAATATCTAGTACACCATAATTATTCAACTGTTCTGTAACCACAATCAGGTCTCTAAAATGCTCTGAAAGCTTCAAATATTATATTAAATATGCATAAAACAAGAATGGATTTTTCCATTAATAGATATAAAAGTATTAGAATTAATATATGAATATAGTTATACCTTGCTCATGATATAATCACTTCTATTTCCCCAAACGGTTATTACACTTAAGATCAGATGCAAAAAGATTTATCTTTGGCCACATATAAATATTTCGTTATTCTAAAACATTAGCAATCTTTCCTATTGTGCAAAAGATAGTTTTAGGTTTGTTCCCTGTATTTCTTTTAACTTTATGGGCTCTGCTACTAATTTCTTGATGTCTGGAATAGGTTAACACCTTTTTCTTTTCAGCTGATCATAATTAGCTTGAAATTTATCTGCAAACATCAAGGACAGAAAAGGTCAGAATTCACATCATTCTTAACATGGGGTCAGGCCAAAACCAAAGGAAAAACTAAAAGATTTTAATGCAAATTATCCAAGCTACAATCCCATATTTTAACCTTAAATTTGATTCAGCGATGATTTTTTACTGCTGTTTCCTCTTCTATTTTTACTAGTTCTTCTTTTGAGGCTGAATCAGAGAAATATGTTAAATGTGTGGATCTCAGCAACTGGATTTCTCAAACAGGAAGCAAAAAGAAATAATTTTCTCCCTTATATTGTTTTTACTTAACAATCTGATGAATGATTATCTGAGTTCAAGGATTATATTTAGATTGGTCCTAACAAAGAAGCAAAAATATTTGTTTCACGAGTAAGCCAGAGTCCCCACACTAGTAGGAATTGAGATTTCATCTACTCTTCCACAGGGAGCAGAACTGGTGGAGTCCAGGAAACCTTTATCTTATTGCATAGGTATGAAAATATTGCCTAAACAGAACTGGCAAACTTACCAAATAAACAGAATGGTGAAATGAGTACAACATTCTTAGATGTAATAAGAGCTAAACAGGCTACATATCAGGAAAAATTGTCCCTTAATGTTTGCTTGGAATCTTTTACATTGGACTGTGATAGAAATGTAAATAACCAATGGGAACACCAAGCCAAGAGAATAAAACCATGGAAGAAAAGATAATCTGGGAACTAAAACCAATTCTTAATGCTACCTATAAATACAAAACATATACATATATACATATATATGATTTAAAAAATGTGATAACACATTTTTGGCTCAAAAGTATTCTTTCACATTATGGGTCTCATTTCTCACCCTTATGCAAAGTTTGGTATACAGGATGGAGGATTTCTTTCTTTTTGTCTCTTCTGCATAGTCTTGCCAATCAAAATTCCATACCATCCTAATTTAAGAACCACGTCAAACACTTCTCCATCAATAACCTTGTCCCAACAATTGGCATCAACTTATCTTTTGTGCTCCCCAACACCTGATATTTGCATCACCACCTAACTAAAAGGTCTAAATACTAGACTTCTTGGGATGTCATTCTAAAGAAAATCTCTCCATAAAATGAAGTCCTTACCACTTGTATGGCAAGAATTTAAAAAAGAAATCATAGTCATATGAAGTCAGCACAAGATTTTTTTTCTAAAAAATACTGGAGAATTTGCTATGCAGATAACAAAGAGGAGGACTGAACATAGTTGCTTGGATATGTGGCCAAAAGTCTCATAAATTACATCTCAAATTTAAAAATTATCTCACTCTTTTTCACAACTTCTGTTTGTTGTTTCTTCTTCGCCAGGGTCACATACCATCTGGTAAACATAGCAGCTGAAGACCCTGCTGGGTTTCTGTTCTATGTGTAGCACCAAGTCTCTGTCAAAGTAGACTTCATGGCTGTATGTCTGTAATGAAAACACAGCCAAATGAAGTCTCCACTTCGCACAACCATATTCACAAGTTTGTCACTAAAATGTCATAGCACCTATGCTACAGATCTTCAAGTATATACATGGAAGCAAAACAGTTGCTAGAAGTAGTTTATTTTCATTATATATGAACATGCAGATTACTTACGAGGCAGGCATTACATGAAATGTTGAAAATAAAAAGAACCTTGGTCCCAGGAGTCAGAATACTGATTCCACTGCCTATACTCTATTCTCACTGTGTGAAAATGGCCAAGTTGCTAAGCCTCATAGGTTGATAAAACAAATGATTGGATAAAATAACAGCTATTCTTCCTTATAACTTTTATATTCTATAATAAAAAAGTAAACAGATATTTCCTGGAGTGCCTAGAAACCCTACATGCTTAGATACCATCCTTAAATGACTGGGGGGATTCAATACAGTATACTTCTATTTTTAAAAATGTTACCAAACTTATAAAATGTGAGAAAATCAAAGACTATAGTAAGGAAATAGATAGCATGCCTCAGAATAAAACATAAAACTTTATCTTTAGGGTGTCTAGAAAGGAGGCGTCCTCCAGTTCCTAGGGAAGGAAGGATTAAGAAGTACTTGTTTTGTCTGGTAGGATGATAACCTCTTTCATGTGGTCATTGGTACAGGCGAGTCTGGACTGACGTGAACACAGTAACACGTGTTTCAATAAATGTCACCTATGAAGAAAATTCTTACAACTTTGTATTCCATGGACTCTACTCACCACATCCCATGACTCCACTAGTGGAATGCTTTTAAGTAAAGTTCCATATTCGTTACAGTGGAAATCCAGGTGAGCTTTTCCTTCGGCATCTATTTGGGTAACAGCTACCACAGAAAGCAAATCCAGCTCATCTTCGTAGTCCACAATTTTAAAAGTCTTAGGGAACGGACGGGTAAGGTAGAGGAAAAAGATGCAAAATGCAGTTATTCACTTAGGGTTATTTCTATTTATAATTTAGCTCTTCTATTACCTATTTTTGAAATGTAGAAGGAAGAATGGATGGGTGAGAGCATAAGTAGAAACGTGTCTCTACTTTTATGCCTAGTAAAGTCCCAAGATTCTGAAGACTTAAGCAGTGTCCTGCAGATTCTAACAGACTCAAGTCTCAGTCAAAGTATTACTGAAATTCTCTATTATGACAGCAAACCAGAACTTCTCCAAGTTCCAAAGAGGTATTCAACTGCTGCCTCTGGCAGTGTTCACTGGTTCCCAGATAGGACTAAACACATGCAGCTCAGTTCTGAAACCTAAAAACACCTACTGTGGCAAGAGAGTCTTACACCAGATAATCACAAGTCATTTCAGGAAGAACTGATGACCTATCACATACTATTTATGACTCTCTTTGCCATCTTTTTTTTTTTTTTTAGCCCTTTTTAGTTCCCAAAAAAAGTAAAAATGGCTGCTGTAACTTGAGGAAGAACATGAATTAGGAACTGAAATCCAACCCACAGAACAGAACTGGGATAAGAGATGTTTCTTGGAAATGATGAATGATGGCAAAGACTTACAGAGAAAAATCTAACCCCAGAACTCTGTTTCAAGAAGAAAACCTGGGACTCCAATAGCCTCACAGGGGAAGCAGATCTGTGCCAGCCTGCCAAAGATGGGCTACAGGAAGGGACATTTTGGCAGGCACAAGTTTCTTTTAACCACCATATACTAATCCTTCACTTACATTTAGTCAAACTGCTTTTTAAACTATTTACGTTTCCTGCCTTTACTACCTATAACATAAAAATTTATGTGGATTTATTACACATGGTTCCTTTTTATTTACTTTTTTGCCTTAATATTATCTTGATCAAACTTCAAAGAGTGACTTCTTGCCTGGGTGTCAGTGATTTTATAGCTTTTAGTCACAAACCCCTTTCAGCTTTTCCTTTGCAGGCTAAAACTTTTTGTTTTCTAATCTCTTCATGGAGACTATACTCTTTTTGCTACCACCTTCTCCTTGTAATTATTGTTGCTACCTTTTGGTAGTTTTAGTACAAATACAGTTTTATATACAGTGTTCTCAATAGATTTCTATGGTTCAAAATAAACACACATACATATATACACATGCATATAAATATATATATCTTTTTTTATTTTGGAGTGTAGCCACATACTGGGACACCTTTAATCTTTTTAAAAGATTTTCAAAAACTATCTTTCCCAAGGCTACTCTAATATTTCTACCTAGAAATGGTCACACAATCAATACAGTTATCTGGTCTAAATAGACTTTGTATTCATACATTGATTATATATTTCCAGCATTATCACTGACAGCTGATTTCATAAGAACTTTCAATGTCTTTTTAAAAGAAGATAAAAATCTATCAGCTCAGTGACTGGCAATGTCAAGTTTAGGCCACAGGCTGAACTAATTTACCACACCCGCATACCCTTCTTCCCTGGCCCAAGATCATTAACAAACATAGCTGTGTGTGGTAAAGCAAAGGCCATAAAGTCATCAGGATACACTTCCCTAGAAAATGTGCACATAAAAAATAAATAGATAATAAAAGAGAGAAAAGGGGGAAAAGTATATATATTAACAAAATAATAAGCTAGTAGTGTTTTCAAATTATTTTGGTTCTATGAACCATCCTGGAAACAAAATCTTATGAATAATCCCAATATGAGAAGATTGGATGAGGGGGACATATTGGCTGAAATAGCATGCACAGTTCTACCAACGAAGTCTAAGAAACTACTCACCCCAGACTTCTACCTGAGAGTATGGGAAGCATAATTTAAAATCCATAGGGCTAGGTACCCACTAGTTTAGTTTATTATGTCTGGCTAAAGTAATACCTCTTGTTCTGGGTCATCATCCAGAAGATTAACATTTTTTTTCACCACCCGTCCAGAAGCTGTAACAGTGAATAAATTTTCATTCTATCACATAGAGAGAAATAAAAAGAAATAATGAGTCCTATCATGTGCATTAAATACCAAAATTGTATTAAATTTGGTTGAACAATCAACCCTTCTCCAACATCCATAATTCTTCTACTGAGAAAATTCTGATTCAGGTTTCTGATCCTACAATTAGTAAAAATACTTTACTATAATAAATTAGTGGCTAAAATACCAAAATATGCTAACAATAAATACAAAAGACTATAGATTTGGTACTTTACTCGCCCTTCTGATTTTTGTTTTAGTATAAATAGAGCAATACTACAGTGGATCTGCTTTTGGAAATTTCTCTCTGCATAATTTTCTTCATGTTCTTAATCTGCACACTAAAAGAAAAGAACTACCTGCAGTTAAAACATGATATGTGATTACTGATTCATAGTTAACCCAACTTACTCTAAGTTTGCACAATTAATTAAACCCCAAGGTTGATAATTCATCAATAAAAACTAAAAGAGAAACCCAGAAAGGAAACAGAAATTAGCAAATGATAACTCGATATAATCAATTCTTTTCAAATCTCCATTGTGCGTGAGGCTAAGCCCAGCACCCTGTACAGACAAAAACACCCGACTTCTACAGGATTGTGCCATTCTTTTCAGCCACACGGAAAGACAAACACATTTGCATACTGTATTCTCAAACAGAAAGACCGTGATATACAGAGAATTTTAAAGCACTCCTGACTTACCTTGTTCTTCTCCCTGTTGGCCAAAATGACAAAGTCTTCAGAGATCTGATACTGGGCACTATTATCTTCTACTTCGTTTAGCTTTAAAACTCTGAAAAGGGAAAAAAGATTCTAAGAACCTAAGACCTCAACACACCATCAAAGTGGCAAAGTTGAGCTAATCAAAGTGGTAAAGTTGAGCTACTGAAATAAAACTCAACAAATAAAAATTACAGTAACAACACTGAGTTTGTTCTCTCCTCCTGAACAGTCTGAAATATTAATGTCTGATCACTTAAGTATCCATAAACTCCTTCAAATTCAGAGATTTGTTAGACAGGAAAACCTGTGTTAACAGGTACTCCTGAAGTAGGTAATGAAGCAGCTTCCTTAGGCTATGCCATCTTCCAAACTGGCTTAATGAAAGTTACTCTTAAAGAACCTTATCTTTGTTGTCCTGCAACAGGTCTTTAATGTTTCAGCTTTAACAATGGCATTATCCTAGATATTGGCATTTTTTACTTCTGAATCTATCATGAGACATTAATGAACAACACTCAGGAGTTAACTATAACACAGACTGGATTTGGGGCACCTGGGTGGTGTCGGTTAAGTATCTGATTCTTGATTTTGGCTCAAGTCATGATCTCACAATTCATGAGTTTGAGCCCCGTGCTGGGCTTTGTACTGATGGTGTGGAGCCTTCTTGGGGTTCTCTCTCCTTCCCTCCCTCTCATTCTGCCCTTCTGACAGTCTCTCTCTCTCTCCTGCTCCTCCCTCTCTGGCCCTCCCTGGCTCTCTCTCTCTCTCTCAAAATAAATAAATAAACACTAAAGTTAAAAAAAATAAAAAGACTTGATTAGCAACCAAGCCTACACTAAGAGTTTTCATAAAAGAGTAATATTTGAAAACTGCAATTTACTTAACACTTTTTTTTAGTAGACCATATTTAAAGATTTGAGTGTCCTGAGTGCAAATGGCCTAATGGATCAAGCTTATTAAGCAAGAGAAAATAAAATAATTCACTCACCACCCACACAAATCTGCTCACAGCATTAACAAGCTCCAAAAGCACAATGTTCTAAAAGTTTAAAGTCTCAAATACAGGCAAAGAGAATAGCAGGGAGTAGCAACTCCTATGGCCAGAGAGAGCCAGAAGTCTTTCTTTGCCAGAGACAAAGAAGTCAGATTATATTTTACTCAATTCATTATCTTAATTATTTAGAAGTGCCTATATTTATTTTTTATTTTAATTTTTTAATGTTTTTATTTATTTATTCTTGAGACAGAGGGATTCAGCGTGAACAGGGGAGGGTCAGAGAGAGAGGGAGAGACAGAATCTGAAGCAGGCTCCAGGCTCTGAGCTAGCTGTCAGCACAGAGCCCGACACGGGGCTCAAACCCATGAACTGTGAGATCATGACCTGAGCCGAAGCTGGACGCTTAACCGACCGAGCCACCCAGGCGCCCCAAAGGTGCCTATATTTAAAAGTGCCTATCTTTTAGAACTGTCAAAAGGGCACACACTCTGTGGATCTTATTTTCTTAAACTCAAACTACTATTAAAACGTGGGTAGAGATGTGCCTAGATGGCTCAGTGGGTTAAGCGTCCGACTCTTGATTTCAGCTCAGGTGACAATCTCACCGGTTCGTGGGATGGAGTACTGCATCCGTGTAGAGCCTGCTTGGGATTCTCTCTGCCCCTCCTCCACTGGAACACACACACACACACACACACACACACACACACACTCTTTCTCTCTCTCTCTCACTTTCAAAATAAATAAGCATTAAAAAAAAAGTGGGTAGCAAAAACAAAAGGTTTAATAAAGTGAAACACAGTTTTTAAGACTTTTTATAAAAGTTCATCATCTATTTAATAATTAACTTATCCTCTTTATAATCAATTCAGAGTAGACTAATTATCATGAAACATAAGGAATAAATAAGGGAGACAATGCCTTTCTTATTCAACAAACTCATGGAGCACCTACTCTGTGCTAAGTATTATGCTCAAGTCCTGGGGTTATAAGTATCAGCCAAACAGACTCTTTCTCTGTCATTATGGAGTTGATGATTCTAAAGCTAGATATTTAAACAGATCACATAAATAACTAATGAAAATTGCTGGGTTAGAGGAAGCTGACACAGAGGGTGCAATGAAAATATAAAGGGGGAGCTAACCTAATGAGGGGACTTAGGGAAGGACTCTGTGAAAAAAGGGATATTTAAACTGGGGCATGAAATATGAATAGAAATTAGGCAAGAGAACAGGGAGGGAAAACACATTCCAGAGGAAACAGGTCCCTAGCTTTCTGAAATGACAGCATTGCTAAAGTAGACTGAGTGGGAGAACGGTCTTCCAGACCATACTAAGTACTGGTCTTTATCTCAGGAACAAGAAGACATAAAAAGGTTAAAGTAGGATCCATTTGGTTAGGTTTTTCTGTTTGTTAATGTTACTAAAAACCACTCTTACTGCTGAGAAGAAAAAAAGACTTAAAGAGTGCAAAAATTGATTTTTGGAGTTCAGGAGGTAGCCTGTCGGGCCGCCAAGTTTTCTGTCTGCCTCAGGCAAGGATTATCCCTCCGTTGAGTGAGCCAGTAAACAAGATTTGCATCTGGAGGCTGGAGATTGCCATTTCCTGGTCAAAATAACTTTTGGCCACTGTCTTGCTGAGCTAGACGTGAGTGGCCAAGGCACACAAAAGATCAAAACCATATTCAGTGTTAGTTCTCCATCCCCCAAGATTGCTGAGGCAAAGTCGGGGCGCTGCTTTGATATGCATTCGACTCTGTAGCCTGCCTAGGTCAGCTTGCCTTGTTTTCCCCCCTGAAGACTATATAAAGAACAGTTCTTTGAATAAACGCTCTCTTTCTCCTGATCTGAGAACCGTGAGTTCTGTCTTTACTCTCTGCGTCTCCCTCTCCTGCCCCCTTTTTCTCTCCCTCCCTCAGGAGAAGGACCCGCGAGGATTCTCCGCCCTGCCCTGCCGGTCGGAACAGGTACCACCAATCGCTGGGGACGAGTGGCCCGGCCCTCGGATTAGGACAGTAGCCTATTACTTCAGTCCAGACTAGTGATGACAATGGTCTAACCAACATGGTAACAGTGGCCAATGGCAGAAAGAAGTGGATTTAGGAAAATTTAGTAATACAACAACAAAGGATTCACAGAATATATGGTGTGCATGCGTGTGTGTGTGTGTGTGTGTGTGTGTGTGTGTGTGTGTAAGGGAAGGGGGTAGGCAAAGAGGGAGAGAGAGAGAGTCAGAGAGAGAGAGAGGTCGGAGGCAATGTATATGAGTATGTATACGAAAAGACAAGAGTATATGCATATGATAAAAGACAAGAAGGTAACAAAGTGTTAAGAATAATTCCAGATTTCTGGCTGAGCTTAAATGAGAAGTTTGGACAACAATATAAGTTTTTTTTTTAATAGTTTATTGTCAAATTGGTTTCCATACAACACCCAGTGCTCTTCCCCATAAGTGCCCTCCTCCATCACCACCACCTCTTTTCCCCCTCCCCGTCCCCCTTCAACCCTCCTTCGTTTTCAATATTTAATAGTCTCTCAAGTTTTGCATCCCTCTCTCTCCCCAACTCTCTTTCCCTCTTCCCCTCCCCCTGGTCCTCCATTACGTTTCTCCTGTTTTCCTGTTAGACCTATGAGTGCAAACATATGGTATCTGTCCTTCTCTGCCTGACTTATTTCGCTGAGCATGACACCCTCAAGGTCCATCCACTTTCCTACAAATGGCCAGATTTCATTCTTCCTCATTGCCAAGGATATAAGTTTTGAAGTTTTAGTGTACACATGATCTTTGAAGCCAAGGGAAAAAATAGAATCATGTAGAAAGGGAATGAAGAGTGAGAAGAAAATAGGGTCTAAATCCTGAGGACATGCAATATTAAAGTCTAGAAGATGTCCTCTAGAAGAGGACGAACATGAAAGGACATGAAGAAAGACACCTCAGAGAGGGAGGGAAATATTCAGGAGAACTGTGGTATCAGGGAAGTCAAGTGAAGAGTATTTAAATGAAGAAATGGACAACTGGATGTAAGATGTGGGTCAACAAAACAAAACAAGGTTTATTTCAAACAACTCCTGTACTAAAGTTCTCTTTTACACCAAAAAACAATCATCTCTCTCATTAATCCTGGAGAATTAAAACCTGAAGACAAGTCAATTTGAATCTCCTTTTACCCATACATATATCATCCATCAAAGAATTTATTTTAATGTAATATCCACAAACAGTAATGAGGAGGCTGAAAGAATAAAGTCAGGTTCTCTGAGGAAGCAATCTACAACAAGCTAATTATTTCTATAATTGGGTCAGCAGTTAGCTGGCAAAAATAAACACGCCAATAAATGCTTCTTCTAAAGCCACTTTACACTTTAAAGTAACTAATGAAAATACTCACTTGCAGGGCACCGGGATGGCTCACTTGGTTAAGCATCCAGCTCTTGATTTTGGCTCAAGTCATAATCTCAGGGTTCATGAGTTCAAGTTCTGCATCGGGCTCTGTGCTGATGGTGCAGAGCCTGCTTGGGATTCTCTCTCTCCCTGTCTCTCTGTTCCTCCCCTACTTGTGTGTTCTCTCTCTCTCAAAATAAATAAATAAACAAACTTAAAAAATTTAAAAAAAATACTCACTTGACCTGATTTGGGCCAACATGTATTATTCTACCAGACGCATCAGGATGAAAATAGATCCAGTCAGATTCTAGAGAACAACATTCCATTTCTTGGATCCCATTTTTTGCCTAAAATTGGGAAAAAGTATTGAAAATAAAGATTAAGGGAGAATAAAATACATTTTCTAATCTAACATCAATGACAGATCAGTAAGTCAAAGGTATAGGAAAGAGAAAATACCAGCAGTTGAACTGGGATATGCAGAAGAACTGAATTAGGGCAGTCATACTTGAGAAATCCATAACATTTGCCCTGTACCATACAATTTATGGGTAATTTACACAGGGTAAATAAAAACCGAAGAGTGATACATCTCAAGCATCTATTTTGTGTCTGGCATTGCAGTAGATGTTTTAGAACCATTTCATTTGATTTTAACAACACTCAAAGTGTATATTACAACCCCCATTTTGATGAGGATAAATCACAAAGAGGATAAGTCATTTGCTCAATGTTTTGCAGCTGCCAAAATATCAGCTCTGACTCCGAAGTTCAAGGACTTTCCATTACGTAACTCTGTACAATTATGCACATGCAGTCCCCTCCAACTTCTTTTTCCATTATCCATCCCCAATAAACTGTCAAAAAGAGTGGGTAGCACACAAATAAACATGGAACCCAATCTAAAATCTCAGAAAACAGGTCATATAATCTCCGTGGATAAGTCAGATACCAATCTCTAATAATGAGGAAATGGTCTAATACTGCTTAGCATTTTAGGCTAGGAGAGATTTATTTCATGGCAGGACATTTAGACATTAAAATAAAGAGAAAGTTCCCTCTATGATATATGATCACACATGCACATAACTGTTTTACCTTATACATAGGAGCACTGGGAACTAATACCAGTATGGATACATTAATTTCATTTAATTTCTATAATTTGTTCAATGTAAAATGAAGTGATGCCACCTTTCCTATTGGATACTCATAGAAGTTTTTGAAATATTAACTTATTGATTTCATTCGCATACACTGACAGGATTCTATGTCATAAGTATCACACTAGGTGTTCCTACCATACATGAACTAAACATAGCCCTTGCCATCAAAAAAGCCCATTATCAAGAAGGTAGGTAGAAACACAAACAGGAAAGAAAAGAATAAGATGGTGTAGAAAACAAAGTGATCAAACCATGCACAGTATACTATCGAGCATTCAATCCAGGTTGGCAGAATTTTAGGAAGAAAAAAGGAGCTTGAGGTAAGCCTTAAAGGATGAGCACAAAATGGCTATAAGAGATGGCAAAACCTGAAGCACAAAAATGTTAACCCATAGAGCATGTGTGTGAATACACATGAACAACAATTTTAATTCTGGCTCCTAGAAAAGATGTATAGTGTCTAGTCATGAGACTAGAGAAGTAGGTGGGGGCTGCTTTTTTGAATGTCATGCTTTAAAAAAAAAAAAAAAAAGGAATTTTACACATATTCTCTATTAATGAATGTTTTAATTTTTCAGGAATTTTTATAAGTATCCTAATAATTTCTAATAGGAATGGTGGTATTGCCACATTGTATATATAAGAAAATCAATGGAATTAAATGCCTTGGTTGCAACCACTGAAATTAACGTGTCCAAGATGACATTAGCTCCAGATGTCCCTTTAATATGAAACATGCCCATTCTATACGTATATTTCTTTAGACAATTCTCTTTATTGTAATAACTATAACATGCAAAAGAAATACTATCTTTTAAATATAAGACAGCATTATTACCAGCTTCTGCAGTTTTTGTCATGTGCTTGAATGCAGATTTTAAAGCTGTTTAATAGAATGCTATGAAACATTTTCTGAATTCTTCAGTTTGGCTGCATGTGTTTTTGGGTTATCTACTCGTCTGACTGACAGGTGGGGAAGTAATGGGCATATGCATCCTTAAATTAATGTCCCTACCACAAAGCTGTTTGGCAAAAGGATTGAAAACTTCCCCTGGATTTGGCAATTAGTTATGAACATGCTGAAACACAGATTTGACTAGATGTTATAATCAGTTATTACAGGAGAATACTTGATAGATATGCTTGATACAGATGTTGGAAGCCATTTTATGTGTGTGCACACTTGCATGCAAACACACACAAAATAATACATATTATCTGTTCTTATATGAAAAGAATATCCCGAATGTGAATTGTACTGGGCTTGACAGGGTGGAAAAGCTAAGTGAAAGAAAGCTACGACAAGTCCTGGTGGTTAGAGAATGTTCACTGGCTGAGAGGTGAACACTCAGATCACAGACTTGTCATGACAGCCTCTATCTAGAGAGACTACTATAAAAGAGGACATCACGGGAGCTGCCACATGTGACAGGTAAATGAGAAAATGGAAGGGAACAATGTTCCCACAAAAGAAAGCTAGAAGACACTATACATAGTGTTCTCTGGGGAATTTCAAAGGAAATAGATAACTGGACCCAAGACTATGTTAATCTTCAGTACGGTGTAAGGTGGCCTGTGACTCTAAAAGCCACTGAACTGAACAGTGACTGACTGAGCATGATCCTGGAAGAGGTGGATATGGAATAAGTGGAGTCTGCTTCAGAAAAAGTAAGTTAATCTCATATATCAAGAGGTTTCAGAAATAAACTACACTAACTCTGGGATGTCTGGGTGGCTCAGTCCATTAAGCGTCTGGCTTCGGCTCAGGTCATGATCTCGCGATTCGTGGGTTTGAGCCCCTTGTCGAGCTCTGTGCTGACAACTCAGAGCCTGGAGCCTGCTTCAGATTCTGTGTCTCCCTCTCTCTCTGACCCTCCTCTGCTTGCACTGTCTCTCTCTGTCCCTCAAAAATAAATAAAAAACATTAAAAAATTTTTTAAACTACACTAACTCAGCAGTAGAAAACAAAGATGGAACCTCTCCGCCTTTCACTGTGTACTCACTCTTTGGCACTTATCTTAATTACTGGACTTAACAGACTGCATCTTACAAATCTACATGTGTGCTTTTGACAGCATAAGCAACTTGAAGGAAGGGAAAGTGTCCCCCAGGCATGCCTGGCATACTAGGCATTCATAAATTAAATTAAATGAGAAATCAATGCCTCAATCATTTTCAAAAAGAAAATAAAGAAAAATGAATTCAAGGGGTAGAAATTGCTATTGTCTTACCATGTTTTAGCATTTCTTCCTATTCTGCCATAAGTAATTAAAGTCCTTGAAAATTCAAAGTGTTTCAGTGCTTACACTGTGACCAACAGAGTTCTACCTGGTTCTGCTCTGGAAAGCAAATAGCAGCAAACCATGAAAAAACAACCAAACACATTCCACCAGCAAGTTCTGAGGCAGCCTGAACATATTCCAACAATAATTCCCACTACGGAGCTTCAGTGATGTTTTGCACGAGATCCCATGAGAAATCTTTGGTCTTGAAGAATTTTCAAATGTTAATGTTTTTAAATTCTTGGTAGTATACACAAACGTTTGTTATATTGTGTTCTTTTGTACCTAACACTGTTTACAAATCATCAACACAAACAAAAAGTAAGCCTTAGGAATTCTTATTACAAAAGTAGAAAATAAAGAATTTCTGATATACATTTACTACTAAAAAGTCTGATCACTCATGATTTACCAAGGAATTATCTTTCAAGGCACAAATATGGAAAACTCCTTTCTGTTTCTTCTTATTAGGTGTGATGATGTAGTGCCAAGGATGGCCTCCAATCTGGAAAGCGTTCTCCAGGGAGGACACCTCAAAGAGCAGTGGTGGTGAGTCTGCAGAGATGGGCAAAAGGAATTTATTAGTTTCTCTGTTCTGGTAGCTTTGGCACATTCATGATGCATGAATATAGATGAGAAGTTTTCATTAATGAGAAGTTACTATGTTTAAGAAATAAAATATAATCAGGAAAGAGGCTGCTTGCTAAGAGAAAGCTGGAAGGCAACAAATGTTATACGACTAGTCAACTTTCTAGACATCTATTTTCAGGGTATGTGTGACCTGTAGCTGAGTGGAGATAAAAAGTGGACTGAATGTGCTTATGATGGGAAAAAGTGACAAAGTACATCTAATAAAAGCAGCTGCCATTTACTAGACATGTATATATAAGATTCTGGGTTAAATACTATTTCCAACGCTCATAACAATCCTACAGCATAATTAAGCCTAATAATTCCCTTCAGATGTGGGGAAGAGATCTTCCGTATTCCAGACTAACAGGTCATACTTAGCAAACTTTATAGGAACAGTCTTAAGATTTCCAGTATATAAGTGAGATTAGTCATAATGAATGTAACCACTCAGGATAGGTCCTGTCACAGTGGTAGCTTTATGAAAGGACAACCACTACCACTAGTATTACCTTTAGATAAGTTAAATAGTTTGGATACACCTAGCCATTCACTGTCTTTTAGAGACTAACACCATAAAAGAAATATCTGCTGGTGCCTCTTAGTCATCTTCTTAATGACAAATAATTTTAAGTGGAATGAAACAGATGCACTCTTACAGAAATGCATAAGTGGAAGGTGCTACAGCTTTAGAAAATCCCAACCAGCCTTGTTTTGGCAAGTGGTTACTCAGTGACTCTTTTTCTTACCTCTCTACCTTAAGTGTTTAATTTTGGTTATAAGGCCATCACTGCCAGTAAAGGGGTTTGCCTGAGGAAGACCATTCATTCAATCAAGAGTCCTAAGTTTTTTTGTTTTTGTTTTTGTTTTACTTCAAAAAGGCTTTAATGTGGGTCTTTTGTGGCTGGTGACTTGAAGCCTTGTGTCATTAAGAATATTTTTATTATGCATTCACATGGCAATTAGGTTAGATATAAAGGTCTTTGTTCCAAGTTGTTCCTTCAAGATTTGAAACATATTCTTCTATTGTCTTCTTGTATCTAGTGTTTCTGTTCAGAAGTCTGATAAGAGTCCTAAGTTATATATATAAGTGTGTGTTTTTGGTGCCTGGGTAGTTCAGTCACTTAAGCATCTGACCCTTGATTTTGGCTCTGGTCATGATCTCACCGTTGTGTGAGATCAAGCCCTGTGTCAGGCTGACAGCATGAAACCTGCTTGGGACTCTCTCTCTCCCCTTCTCTCTGTCCTTCCCTTGCTTATGTTCTATTTCTCAAAATAAATAAATAAAGAAGCGGGTAGTTTATTAGGCTTCTTTATAAGGACAATTTACTACTGGGTCCTAAATATAGAAAAAAAATAATGAAAAGTCAATTCACAAATTGACAGTCCTGAGGAAGAGACAGGTATAAACATATCAAACATATTTAAAGTGCTTTTTTTAAAGGCTTTTAGAAAGAGAGTAATATTGTTAATATATAAAGAAATCTTCTAAATGAGAAAAAAAATGAACCCAATAGAAAACTCAGGAAAACCATTAGGTAAATTATGAAAGAAATATAAACATCATATATAATAATACCATAGCTATGAATTGATGGTGGAAGAGGAAAAATTATAAAAAGAAAAAATATAATAAAAAATTTAATGATTATTTTTGAGAGAGAGAGCGTCTGCACGAGTGCATAAGTGAGCATAAGTAGGGGAGGGGCAGAGAGCGAGGGAGACACAGAATCCAAAGCAGGCTCCAGGCTCTATCAGCACAGAGCCCAATGCAGGGCTCAAACTCATGAACCATGAGATAATGACCTGAGCCAAAGTTGGACACTTACCCAACTGATCCCCCCAGGCGCCCTTCCAAAATATAATTAGATTGAATTTGGGGTTAAAATTTTAAGTAGGTATGTTATAGAGAATATAAAATAGGTATTAACAACAGGAAATAATCAGTGCAGAAAGATACACTTAAAAAGAAATACTTTTCTTAGCAGTTGCTAAAATGGTCCCAGAGTAGCAGTGGGTCTCTTCGTCACAATTCTGATGGGTCCTCAGTAACCTCAGACTTTGATCTCTAGTACTATTTTCAACTAGAGTCCTAGAAGTTCTCAGAGAGTAGCTGATTACATGTCTTGTCATGAGAAAATTTTAAGATAGGTCTGAACTGTCCAGTTGTTGTGAGAAAGGCTATTTATAGGATGGCAGGGTAGTATTAAAAGAACAAGAGAGTCAGCAAAAGGGGCCCCTACTGGCTAGACTGTGAAGAGAGGCATGAAAGAGAAAATAATAATACTGATTATAATGCTTTGAGTCTGTGAAAGGTCAAGCAATGATACTTCAGAGTTTTAATATAAATTGTACAAAATGTATTATTTATAAAAGAATATCTATAACAGGATATGAGTTTTCTGTAATTTTAAAATATAGGGAATAGATCAGGGAAATGCAAATCAAAACCATAATGAGATACTGCCTCACACCTGTTAGAATGTCTATGATGAAAAAGATAGGAGGGGCACCTTGGCAGCTCAGTTGGTTGAGAATCTGACTCTTGATTTTAGTTCAGGTCTTGATCCCAGGGTTGTGGGATTGAGCCCTACATCAGGCTTCGTGCTGAGTGTGGAGCCTGCTTAAGATTCTCTCTGTCTCTCTCTCTCTTTCTCTCTCTCTCTCTTGGTCTCTCACTCTCTCACTCTCTTGCTCTCTCTCCACCCCTCCCCCACCCCACACTCTAAAATTAAAAAAATAACAAGACAAGAAACAACAGCAGTTGGAGAGGATGTACAGAAAAGGGAACTCTTGTGCACTGTTGCTGAGAATGTAAATTAGTGCAGCCGCTAAGGAAAACAGCATGGAGGTTCCTCAAAAAATTAAAAATAGATCTACCATATGATCCAGCAATTCCACTACTGGTTATTTACCCAAATAAAATAAAAACACCAATTTGAAAAGATATACGCACCCCTATGTTCATTGGAGCATTATGTATAGGAGTTCATAGAGACAGAGAACAGACTGGTGGTTATCATAGCGGAAGGGAGTCAACTGTCAGGTCAAGGTAGTAACTAGATTCACTGTGGTGATCACGTTGTAGTGTATACAAAAATTATAAAAAAATTTTTTTTGAGGTGAAAGCAGAGTTTATTGAAGATATAGAGCAAACAGATACAGATGAACTGCCTGGGAGACTCAGAAAGGAAAGAAGCATGAGTTTCAAGTTTGCTTGGGGTCTGGGGTTTTTTTTATTGAGGGTGGCAATCTGGTGTATGTGTCCTCTCAGGCATCCAGGAAAGGGTTAGAACAAAGACAAGGGTTCAGGTTCTATTCCTAGGAACCAGGGGTTCTTGGTGTAGAGATGTCTAGCTCTGGTGGTCTGGAATGCACATATGATAGCTTCGGCCAGTCATTCTCACCTGGTTCTTCCTTAGATGTCACTTATTCTAGAGAATCATCAACTCCTCATCCTTACAAGAAAGGCATAGTCTAGTCTATTTTCATTATAAGGCATGTGTAAAGTGGAGGAAGAATGCAGGTCCTAGCAGGAAGAGAAGCCAGAAAAGAAGCAAAAAACCAGCCTTTTCTCTCATGGGGTCCCCTTCAGTTTCCCTGTCTCATTTCCTGCTATGGGATTTTTATTATCCTTATTCTTAAGGAGTGTTAAAGGGAGAAGGTCTCATCTTCTGTAGCTTCTTCAGGCTGAAAGGGACAGCAGATCCTACCTAATGGGAAGCATAAAAATCCCAAGCTATCTCACTAAACTAAAGGGCCCCTAGTTGCAGATTGTTTGAGTTAGAGGCATGCATGAGGCCTCATCATAAGAACAGGATGTTTCCTACAGTGGTCAGTGAGATAATTTGACATATTTATGCAGAGCACATAATAATTATAGCCCCCTAGCATAATTATTATCATAGCTAATAAAAGAAGTGTTTTCCATCAAGACTATCCATTTCCGCTAAACCAGGAAGAAATCCAATCACTGAGAGCATGAGAGGAGTCAGACATTGCTTTAGTTTGTGTGTCCATGTCTGCTAAAACTTAAGATAGAGATTAGAGTCATCTGGGATACATACATAACTTTAGTCTTATTATTAGCATAAGTTTCTTCTTAAGCTGTAGTCAGGATATCAAGGCTTTGGAGGGCCACCTTTTGAATTTGTGGGTGACAGCCTGTTGGGTTTGGCTAAAGTAGTAGTTTGCTTCACTAAAGCCTCTATTTGTAATTTTACAGTTATAGAGGTGGCTCTCAGGATAATTATGGCTAAGGAATAAAACCATCAAGAGTTCCTTTTTGCCTGATGTTTGTCCTTAATAATATTCTAATTATGAGGAATCACTGGCAAGTGGGAAATGACTTGTCCTGAGAAAAATTGAATTATTATGCTGTATGTTTGAAACCAATATAATGTTATAGATCAATTTTATCTCAATAAAAAATAGGTAGCTAATGATATATATTTCTTCTATTAAATGAATGTTTGTTTAAAACAGTTTAGATATATGTTAAGTGACAATACAAAGTACAGAATAGAGTATACAATATACTACATTTGGTGTAAGAAAGAAGGTAATGTTTAAAGAATACGTATGCATGTTTGCTTATTTTTATAAAAAGAAACAACAGAGGGATAACCTAGAAACTAAAAATATTGATTACTTATCAGGGCAGGGTGGAATTGAGGGAGGGAAGTAACAGAACGGAAGGACCACATATGAATGGCAGCAAAATTTCTCTGACTATATCTTTTTATATAGTGTTGGCCATTAAAACATTTACAATTTCCAACTTCAAGAATAAAGTCAAAAGGGAAAAAATAAACCTAAAGTTGAAAAACTAAAACAAATGAACCTAATTATGTAAAATTGGTAACCTAATCACATAGAAAAATAATTTCAGGTAATCTCTGAACACAGTACTCTGCTGTACGCTAGGGGCAAAAGGAACTGCAGGGGAACCTTAACCTTCACGCTATACTTTAGTTTTCAGTAGTAGCATTAACACGGCAATTTTAAGATGATCACATATTATTATAGGATAAAGTTTCACTAGGAATCAAGAAGTTCAGTGGGAGCCAAAAGAAATACAAATATAAAATCAAAGAACAATTGGGGCACCTGGGTGGCTCAGTTGGTTAGGTATCTGACTTCAGCTCAGGTCATGATCTGACAGTTCATAAGTTAGAAGTCCGTGTTGGGCTCTGTGCTGATAGCTCAGAGCCTAGAGCCTCCTTCTGACTCTGTGTCTCCCTCTGTCTCTGCCACTCCCCCACTTGCATTCTATCTCTGTCTCTCAAAAATAAAATTTAAAAAAATCAAAGAACAATTAAATTAGAAATATGAGAATGAACTAAGACATTTTTGTTTTCATATATTTCCCAGCTCTGTTCATCAAAAATAAAGACACCCAGCTGCACTGAGCCCAACTAGATCTTGGTCTGTGTTGTGGGTTGAAATGTGCCCCTCAAAAGGATATGTCAAATTCCTAACCCCTGATATTGGTGAATGTGACTTTATTTGGAAAGAAGGTCTTTGCAGAGGTCTATGCTGGATAAGGGTAGGCCCTAAAACCCATGACTGGTGTTCTCATAAGGAGAGAGAGAGATTTGAAGACAACAGAGTGACAAAGGCCATGCGAAGACAGGCAGAAAGGGCAGCCCTGCTGCCACAAACCAAGAAACAGCAAGGATTGTCAGCAACAGCTAGAAGCTAGAAGAAGCAAGGAAGGATTCTTTCCAAGAGCCTTCAGAGGACCTGAGGCTGTCTCTGCCAACACTTTAATTTCAGACTTCTAGCCTCCAAAACTGCAAGAGATTAAATTTCTGTTGTTTAAAGCTACCAGTGTGGTGTTACAGCAGTCCTAGGACACTAACACAGTCATGAGGGTGATCTCTCCTAAAATGGCTGCTTGTCAGATCCAGGACAAAGAAAGTAAAAGGTAAACCTGGGATATACAGTTGTTCTAGAAAAGCAAGAAAATTCTCCAAGACTCTTGGGGTATGTCAAAATGGAATTCTCATCGGCCAAATTTGGGGCAATTTGAACATCATGAAGAATAATGACTGTAACTATATAATTTTGGACAGATGAAAACCCATGAGTCCACTGTGATTATAAATGTGTGCTGACATCTAAAATATTTTGCCACCTTGGAAGTGACTATTAACATCAACTCCTTGCTTGAATACTGATACTTAAAAAGAAAGAATAAGTATTTACCTTGATTTTTTAGGAGGATTTACAGTTCATCCCTAGGTGATGAGTGAACGTTTTTATTTACAGAAAACTGTCAGTTATTAAAGGTAAAAGGAATGACAGAATCTTTTCAAATGGCCATTCTGCCACCCACAATGACATAATCGATTCAGGCATTAATAGTTACAAGAATATTCTTATGTTATCTATAGTAACAGAAAACTAAAAACAGCCTAAATGTCCAAAAGTAGTGAACTAGTTCAATAAATTTAGAGTTCATCCATAGAATGACATATAAGCCAACTTCTTAAAACTTCAAGGAGCTGTATATGTGTGTGTACATGCAAACACATGGAACCACATTTTGGCAAAGGTAATGTAAGCGTCACATTCAAAAAGTATCCCAGGGTACATAATGAAAAATAAGTCTTCCTTTCATCTGTATCCCTCAGAGGTAACTACTGTTTATCAGGTTTTTGTGTGTCCTTCCATATATTGCAAGCAAATCCAAAAGCATATGCTCATGTGTACATTATAACATGTGACTATGAATTCTTTATACAAATGAAGCTTTTTGTGTACAGTTTTCCACTCCTTTTTATCATTTATTATATTTTTATCAAGAATTACTCTGTAACAATACAAAGAATTCTTTCTTTGTAACAATTAAATTTATGATACAAATAGTGAAATAATATTAGTGTCACCTATTAATGTATACATTTTTTCTAACCATCTGCTATTAGAAACAATGTTATACTTATACATTTGTCATTTTGTACACATGTGAATGTATCTGCTATTAAGTTCCTAGGCATGGAATTATTAGAGATTATACATTTAAAACTTTGCTGCATATTGACAAACTGTCCTCCACAAAGGACTCCAACAACAAATGACAAACTGTACTTTCATATCCTTATATACTTTATACTATACTTCAAACAACCCCATTTTGTAACTTTTTGATATCTGAGAACCTAAAAAGATGTATCTTATGATAATTTTAATTTGCATTTCTCTTCTCAGTGATGTTGGGCTTTGCCTTCCCCTAGTTAAATGCCAAGCAAGACTCAGTACCACCAGGCATTCAATTCAATGAATAACTGATAGATTTTGTTAATACCTATTCAGTAGCAAGGAAAAAGCTGTATAGAGGTCAAATGAATTGAGTTTATAATTAAATTATGAGAAAACACTGGATGATTACAATAAATAACTATTTATATGACCACTTATTTTTTAAGGTGAAAAAAATGCTACAGAGTAGCCATACCTGTGATTTTAATATTACAAGGAATGCCAAAGGGAGCCTCTCCTACAGTTCCAGCAGTCCCACCCCATCTGCATGCACACCCTAAGTCAAGTTTCTGTTGCATGAACTAAAAACAAAACAAAACAAACAAAAATGGTGGCTTTAGCACCCACTTATTCGCTGTATGGAGAGAGAAAAAAATCAAATTCACATGTATCTGACAGAGAAAATGTCTTTATTTAAAGGGCCTTTCTGTTTATCCTCCCACCCCTCTTTTAAAGCTTACTTTGTCTTTCTGCATTTGTACAGTTTTGTAGAGTTGAAACCTGCACAAGTGCCTTACTCTAAAAGCATCTCATTAAAACAAAAAAATCATACCTCAGTCCAAAATTCAAGTTATTATAATATGGCAAATTCCAGTCTTCTCTACCTGTTCAATGATGGCTTGGAAGCTATAGAGTCTGACCAGTCCTGAGCTGTACATCACAATCAGTATCCCATGAGACAAGGTAGCATCTGTAACGTTCCCGAAAATCTGAGGGGAAAGGTAGATATCACCTGAGAAAAGACCAGAAGGCCAATCCTCTTGAGTGTTCACAGTGGTTTGTGTTTTGCTTAATATTCAGGTCACCACGACAACACTGCTACCTAGTATTATAACTTAATTATAATTTAGAGGCCTGAAGTTTAGGTCATTAGGGTGGTAGGCCACTTGAGTCTCAAACTGGAGCACTAATGGGAGTGTAGCATATAAGCCTCAAAATGATTCAGCAGCATTCATTTGCTTCATCCACTTGCTTTATAGTTTTGCCAATATCTTTTAATAACAAATCCTATTCTTCATGGACACAGGCATACACTGATACCATCTAATTCTACTATGCAGGATATGCACGGTAGAGTAAATATGGAGAACTATTCTTCATACTAAAATGTTATTTATAAAGAGACAGTTTTTAGCCAGAAGTGAAAAGATTGGCTCTGATAAAGTACTTCTAATGAGAAACAGCTAACACTAGAATTTTGCCATTAGTTTGTTCTTTAAATATCTAATACTGCTTGGTGTTTTGGTCATTTAAACCCAAACATGTTAAAGACCAAACAAGGACCTATAGAGACATTTAGACACGCTAACCTTGAATAAGGCTTTGGTTCTTTGTTGCCTGTTTTTGTTCTATGCACTGGATCCTGTCATAATCCTCCACAGAGCTCTGACAAAGAACTTGATTCTGTGCCTATTTTAATATTTAACAAAAGCTAACATTAAGACAAATTTTCATTGCGATGAAAGAACAAGTGGAAATTAAGTGAAAATCTGTTTCTGTTTCTAATTACTTAGTGAATATTTACTACCCCAATAAATAGCTTCCAGTATATTCAGAGCCTGGCCCCTGGGTAGTCTTTTATACATGGTTAGTGAAAGATATGCTTCAATTCCAACTAACCCTAAACAAAACCAAATCCCTCCAATGATTATTGTAAGGCATGTAAAATAGATAGAAACAATTTACGACTTAGCTAAGTGTTCATTCCTGTTTTAGACTGTATTAAGCACATACAATTACTTAATCTACAAGCACAAAGAAAACAATTAAATTCATAAATTATGGGTTTTTGTCATCTCTTAGATGGATAATTATGCTTTGCTTTGATCTTCACCAGCTCATAATTTTTTATTTGCTGATACTGGTTTCCCATTTTGAAAAGGAAGACTTGGGTAATTCAAACATATTTTCAAAAAATGAGTGGTATATTGACGTAGCCCCTCTATTTTAAAATTCGGTTCCTACTTTGGAGTCAACTCCAGTTTCCAATTCCAGTTTCTGTATTCACTTAGGATTTGGTCAACTTCTAGTGGAATACATCATATGTTACAAAGTTGTAAACTACTCAAAGTGTCTGGCACAAAGCAAAGAATGAATAAGTAACTGATACTATTCATTTGCCTTTATGTACTTTAGTATACAATACTTACACAAGAATTTTTAATGCATTCATCTTATTTGCTAATGACTATTAGTGGACTCTGAAGATCTGTTTCAGTAATACTTTAAGTGCTTAATTAAAGGCTAGTAAAATAGACTAATAAATAACTATCCACCCAGACTAAGTAACAGTTTTTTAATGGAAAGTAGAAGGCTATTGATTCTTCTACTCAAAGGAAATACGTTCTTTCTTTCCACCCATATAACAGCCTATATAAATCATGAACAATGACAAGAATAAAACCTAAAACTGAAACAGTTGGAAAACTCACATATTTAATTATAAGGCTGTTTCTGTATCATAAAACAAGTTTCAGAGCTACACCTTGCAATTAAAATGAGTCTTTTTGTTGTAGCTTTTCACTTTCCTAGTGATCATTTTAAATGAGCTTTGGAATATCCCTCTGGGGAAAAAACCCACCTTACTCATTTCATAATATTATAAAGTAGTGGTTTCTTAATGACACCAAAAGTAATTCAGCACTTGAAAGACATAAAACCATACAGAAAGATGAAGGGATGATTAGGCTTTCTTCCTAAATGAAACATTCTCATGTATTTTGATATGAAAAAAGATAGATCAGAAAGCTTTTTACAATTAGGGGAACATCTACAATCAAACGACCTAGTAAACAAATAATTAAACAATGACATCTCATTTTTTAATAAAACAGTTAATATTGCAATTAAATCAGAAGTAAGTTCTTACCTTCTTGTTGATCTCCAGAATCCCTATGAGTGAAAAAGGTAAAACATGGAACACTGCAAGATACAGCAAAACAGGTTGTTGAATGCCTGCCTACAAGGAAAGATTAAATTATAGGCAGCTCTCAAAAGAATTTGAGAAACACTGTCTTCATGAGTTGAAAACATCCATCTGTCCTAGCATACAGTTACGTGGATGTTTTCAATTCATGAAACATCCATCTACATTGCAAAGTTACTTAAACAGGAAGGCATACATGTTCAAAATAAGTCCAGTAAACCTTCATCCCTTCAACATACATGCACGTACACACAAAAATCTATAAAAATAAATATAACAGAAAACATTTCTTAGCAATGAAACATATTTTATATATTGTACAAAACCATGTATATACTGCATAACAAAATATACTTTTTATATGATAATTATAGCATAATTAACATATATTAATATATACCATATAATATATAATTAAATTGTTATTATTATACATATATTATAGTATATTAATATAGTAAAAGATAACTTATATTATAAGTTGGAATTCTAATAATAAAGACCCTAATCAAAAGACACAGATTTATGGTCATATCACCTAAAAGTAGCATTACACTGACATGTCTGCATGAAATGAGAAGAAATTATCAACAGTTCAAGCTTGAGTAATTTGTCTGCTTGGAAAAGATAGCTCCCTTACTTTGAAGAATAAGGTTCAATTTCTTTCCATTACGGAATGTTAAATAATCTGTTGTACTTCTCCAGAGTGATTTAAAGAGTATTTCTTAAGCTTGTGGTAAACTACTTCTACACCATTTTTCTGAAATCAAAGATCATTAGTTCTTTCACAACAAATTTGCAGACAATTTTTTCATTTATTAATGCTGAAAGATTTATTGATTGATTGACATTTAAAGATGTCTACCTGCCGGGCCAATGCTGAGCATTTGTTTTGAGCCGACTTGACTGCAATGACTTCTTGAGGAGTGTCCCAGCTCAAGTATCTTATAAAAGAATGAAGAGAAGAATATTCACTCATGTCAGTGTCCTTATAATCAAAATATAATAGTATTTTATAAATAAATAGTTCTTCAGTTATTTAAATTATAAAAGTAAAGTAATTTATTTTAAAAATAAACTAAGAACTCAAAAATTCCCTCTAGATCTTTATTGCCATACCTATTTAAAAAATATTCATATCTAACTTTAATCCTTCTAGAGTGTCAGTAAGTAAAAACTGTGTTTGATCAAACAGATTCAAAACTTAGAAAACAAAAAACCTTTCCTGCTTTAAAAGGGAAGTTACAAAAAAAACATTAAAAATGTTACTTTAACATTCTGCATGCATTATTCACTCCAAATATAGATATATAATTTTAAAGTTAAAATAACAGTTTTTAGGGACACCAGCTGGCTCAGTCTGAAAAGCATGTGAGTCCTGATCATGGGGTTGTGAGCTTAAGACCCACACTGGATGTATAGATTACTTACAGACCAACAAACAACAAAAAAACCCCACTTCTTAGATTGTGCTAGGTAGGTTTTTAACTGAAGCAGACCAGCCTTCAGGAAAATTGACCATGAAGTGCAAGTTACATATAAAATACTATTTGCAGAAGGGAAGTCAGGAACATCTGGGTGACTCAGTGGGTTAAGTATCTCCTCAGGTCATGATCTCGCAGTTCATGAGTTTGAGCCCTGCATTGGGCTCTAGGTTGATAGTTCAGAGCCTGGAGCCTGCTTCTTTGGGACTCTGTGTCTCCCTCTCTTTTTGCCCCTCCCCTGGTTGTACTCTGTCTCTCTGTCTCTCAAAAATAAATTAACATTAAAGAAATAAAATAAATTTTAAAAAGAAGGGAAATTAAAAAGAGGAGAGGGTGCTGCCTGGCTGGCTCAGTTGGTAGAGCATGTGACTCTTGATCTCAGGGTTGTGAGTTCAAGCCCCACTTTGGGCCAGGAGCCTACTTAAAAAAAGTGGGGGGGAGGAGGGGGTAAAATCTGTCAACTATTATAGGTTAGTTACTTATGAGTGATACAAAAATAA
>NC_043702.1:58806279-58812315 GCF_006229205.1 Suricata suricatta
CATATATATATATATATATATATATATATATATATATATATATATATAAAATCTTGAATTATAAAGCCACAGTTAATACCTGAATTTGCAATAGGAAGCAAGATATATCTTCTCAAGGACTTTTCCAGTAGTTGCTGATATGCGAAATAGCCAATTATGAGCAGTCAGTGCTATGAGTGAGGATTTATAATCTGATGGATTGGGAAGTATTTCCCCCTAAAAACAAAACCAAAAAAACAAGTGTGAAAATGAAACTGGTTAGTCATGAACAATCTGCAGTAGTGTACGTCCAAAGAAAACAGCCCAAACCTTAAAGAAATAGCTGTGTAAACCAAAGAGGAAATACTAAATGTACAAATAGAGAATTAAGAAAGATGAGACTGTAGATTATTATTTTCATCATTAACTTATTGAGTTTATTTACATAAAGTGCTTAGACAGTACCTGAAATAATTTATTACTTGTTATTTATCATTAAGTAATTCAACAAGTATGAACCAATCATCATCTTAACAACAGTAGGAGTATTACTAACAATGCTGCTGTGATAACAATGATAACAACAATAATAGTTCTTAAAATCATAAGAATTAATAGTCATCTGCTAAAGGGGAGCCTGGGTGGCTCAGTCTGTTAAGCATCAAACTTCGGCTCAGGTCATGACCTCATGGTTCGTGAGCTGGAGCCCTGAGTGGGGCTCTGTGCTGACAGCTCAGAGTCTGGAGCCTGCTTCAGATTCTGTGTCTCTGTCTCTCTGCGCCTTCCCTGTTTGTGCGCTCTCTCTCTCACTCTCTCTCTGTCTGTCTCAAAAATAAACATTAAAAATGTTTTTAAATAAATGAAAAAAATAAAAGGAGTCATCTGCTAGAATAGATGTTTCTTTGTTCTAAGACTCATTGTCTTTTTGATAGAAGTAAAAATGGCAAAAGGGCAAATTGTTCCATGATTCACTGTAGCTCTACTGTTACCTCAACTCAAATGGTAAGCTAGAATGCAGAATCAAGGCAGCCAAAGAAAAACAGAAGATGGACCTGGTTTCAAAGATATCATCTGTTGGTGGTTGGGTTGGTTAAGTGTCTGACTCTTGATTTTGGCTCAGGTCATCTCACAGTTCACGAGACTGAACCCCATGTTGGGCTCTACACTGACAGCATGGAGCCTATTTGGGATTCTTTCTCTCTCCCTCTTTCTCTGCCCCTTCTATGCACTCTCTTTCTAAAATAAATAAAATAAACTTAAAAAAATAATAAAGATATCCTCTCTTGCCAGTGGATTATCCCCCAAAAGGGAGGTAATAGCTACTCAGGCATACCTGCCACTGATCAGCTGCCACAAGGTGGAAGTCTAAGGCAGGGAAAAAAAGAGAAGCAAAAAGTTCTACTTTGATTTGTAAAATTAAAAAGGAAGTTCTTGGGGGCACCTGGGTGGCTCAGTCAGTTAGACTTCCTAAGCTTCCCACTTCAGCTCAGGTCATGATCTCACGGTTTGTGGGTTTGAGCCCCATATCAGGCTCTCTGCTGTTAGAGTCTGCTTCAGATCCTCTGAATCCCTCTCTGTCTCTTACCCACTCGTACTCTCTCTCTCCTTCTCTCAAAACTAAGTAAACATTGAAAAAAAAGGAAATTCTAAGACAAAAGTTAAGAATAGGGAAGGTAAGGGGCCCCTGGGTGGTTCAGTCAGGTAAGCATCTGACTTCAGCTTAGGTCATGATCTCATGGCTCATGAGTTCAAGCCCCAGTTCAGGCTCTGTTGTAACAGCGCAGCACCTGGAGCCTGCTTCGAGTTCTGTGTCTCCCTCCTTCTCTGCTCCTCCCTTGCTCACACTCTGCCGCCCCCCCCACCAAATAAATAAACATTAAAAAAAAATAGAGAAGTTAAAATTAATCTACCATTTGCTTTGGCTAAAAAGTGAATAGAAAAGAATAAAAGCATAGGTATTTTATATATGGTTTTAAAGATTTATCTTCCCTTTCAATTTTTGTCAGTTTGCTTTTTGGTTGTGTGTGTATGTGGGTTTAAGTTTAACTACTGGAAGTCTTACAATAAAATCACATACAATGATGTAAATATTTTTATTCTATGAGGTCTTATCTAAGTATCACCTCTTGCATTTTTTAAAAATGTTTATTGATTTTGAGAGAGAGAGAGAGGGAAAGAGTGTGTATGTGCACAGGAGGGGCAGAGAGGGAGAGAGAGAATTCCAAGTGGGCTCTGCACTAACGGTGCAGGGCTCGATTTCACAAACCATGACATGACCTGAGCTAAAATCAAGAGTTGGATGCTCAACCAACTGAGCTACCCAGGCACCACTCACCTCCTGGAGATTTAAAAAAAAGAATTGGAAATTGCATATATAATAGGTTTGAGGTATTTTCCTAAGCCAAAAGTTGTACTTCATACATTGTCTCATTAAAGGGTGCTAATTTATTTTTTATGTAAAAAAATTTTTTTAATGTTTTTTATTTTTGAGAGAGAGAGAGAATGCAAGCAGGGTAGGGGCACTGAGAGAGGGAGACACAGAATCCGAGGCAGGCTCTAGGCTCTGAGCTGTCAGCACTGAATCCGATGCGGGGCTCGAACCCACCAACAAGAGGATCATGACCTGAGTTGAAGTAGGATGCTTAACCGACTAAGCTACTCAGGCATCCCTAAAAGGGTGCTTAATTTAAATGTAGTTTCACATCAATATGTTAACAACAATAAGTGATATGCTTCTTAGTTTTTCTTAATGAAAATTTTGCTTAACTTCAAATGAGAAGAAAATGTTTAAAGAGAAGTGAGAATAGGAATTAGATTACTAGAAACTCTATTTTTTCAAGGATTGCTCTAAATTTTTTGTGCTTTTATACTGTGTCTTCAAAACTTTTCTCAATTAAGAAATCTGTCATCCTTAGGGTATCTGGTGGCTCAGTTGGTTGAGCGTCCTACTCTTGATTTCAGCTCAGGTCATGCTCTCAAGGTTAAGTGAGACTATGCCTCACGTGGAGCTCTGTGATGACAGCAAAGAGCCTGCTTGGGAATGTCTCTCTCCCCATCTCCCTGCCCCTCCCCTGCTCTCTCTCTCAAAAATAAATAAATAAACAAACATTAAAAAAAGTCTTTTATCCTCCTTCCCTAGCCAATGAAAATAGACTAAAAGGCTTTATACGTTGGGGTCACAATAGCTATTTTCAGCTTTCAGTAAGAAATTGGGGAAGAAAACAGATTTAAAGCTTTTAGATTTTTAAAAACATGTCTCTTTTTAAAAAGAATAAGCATCTAGGAAAAAAGAAAGCAATAGCTCTGGAAGACTATAATTTTATGTAAGAACAATAGTCTTTGAAAAAAGAGAATTTTAATAGTAAATGCAAAGGATAGCTTCTTTTCTTTTAAACATTATTTTTGGTCACATATTGTAAGTTCTATTTTTCCTAAAAAACAACCAGCCAGATTCAAAAACATGATTTGCTACAGGATTTCCTAAGTATAATTCTTAAAACACCAATGCCATGAAAAACCAGTAAGTAGAAATATACCTCAAATAAGGAAGTCCTCTGATTAAGAGAGTTTCAGAAAAGGATATGACAATCACTGTGAATGTTATTATTATTATAAGTATTATTAAAGGCTCTGAGAAGTAATTCTACAAACAAATTTGTTTAACCCTTTTAACTCAGAATATCCCAAACTTACTTTCTGTACAATTCGATTCTCCCAACTCCCAACTCCTCTAACAAGTAGAAGATGCTATCTTAGGAAAACAGTTCCGAAAAACACACATCAGGACACTGTTAGTCTGTCTGATGGAGTGAACTTATCCTATTATTTTATTTTGTATTATTTTCATTATTTTATTTTTATTTTTGATTTATTATTTTCCTAACAAGATTCATGGAGGAAGCTTATAAGAATCTACTTTCAAAGAGCCATGTGATATAACTGCTGTCCTAAATAAATATTTTATTTTGATAGAATGCTCTCTTAAACACTGAGAATAACTCTAAACTAGCTTATATTGCTTTTAATCAGTTCATAACTTTTTTTGAGTTTTAAGATTTATGAATAGCATCAAATTTTTAAAATACATTCATAATATTAATATATACTTTTTTAAGGTACAAGTTATTTCCTGAGGAACAATAAGCAAAGGATACCCTCTCTCTTCTTGACTCTTTTCAAGATTCAGGAATCACTATGATATTTAAGCTTTATTCCTTTATCCCATCAGTTCTTTTAAGCCAAAAATGCATTAGAAACAAATATTCTAAAAATATATCTTACCACTGGGCATTCCCATAATAAGGCATCCTCTATTTTTTCTGATTTGGAACATTTTGGCATTTCATAAAGTTTTCTTGGCTCTGATGCAACACTGCGAAAAAAGAAAAATGAATGATTATTCTTCTTATTAACTGAGACAGTGTTTGCTCAGCTTTGAGTGATTTATTCTATTCAGAGATTTGGAATACCAAGATACAACTTGCTACCTTGCTTTCCTTTTCTAAATTAAATGTTAACATTTTTTTCCTGATCACAAAATTCAAAAGAAAAAAATACACTGGAAAAAAATCTGAAAAATATAGTAACATAGATTAGAATACTATAAAATTATAAAAATAACCATTATTAACATTTTGGTTCATTTCCTTCTGGTTTTTCTTTATATACATATACTTACCTGCAGATTCTTTCCCAAAGTTGGATCATATTGATTCCTTTCTTTAACCCTGAATGATTACAGTGAATATCTCTGCTGAATTCCATGGCATTCATAAACTGTTATTCCAATATTGTAAGATGAAAATTAGATAAAAAGAGTCCTTTTATTTTAGAATGAAAATTAATAGATAAAAAAGAAAATACCTTTAAGTTTTTTTATTCCCAAACTGCCTCTCAGAAAAATTGAACAAGTTTATACCTCTGCCAGTATTGAACACGACATTTTTTATGTGAAAATAGTCCCTTATCTTTAATTTATACTTCCCTGATTACTATAGAGATATGATTACGGATGTTTTCCCTCTTTTTTTAACTGATGAACTTTAAAATTAAACTACTATTTAAAAAAATATCTTTAATGTTTGTTTTTGAGAGAGAGAGACAGAATGTGAGCAGGGGAGGGGCAGAGAGAGAGGGAGACACAGAATCTGAAACAGGCTGGGGTTGAACCCAGAAATGTGAGATCGTGACCTGAGCTGAAGTTGGACGCTCAACCAACTGAGCCACCGGGTGCCCCTAAATGTATATATTAACAAAGGAGAGAAGCTTCTAGGTTAGTGAACACATGGACATTCAGGGGGAATGGTGTGCTCAAAGAGCATGGATATTCCATGCCCTTTTGCATAGACCTTGCCAATGCGCTGTTCTTGAATTTTATCTTTTAACAAGCAGTTGCTTAGGGCAGAGGATGATGTGAGTATTGTGGCAATAGCTAAATGCAATAAAGTATCTTTCTGAGGTAATGAAAATGTTCTAAAGTCAACTTTAGTGACGGTTGCCTATATGAACCACAATGGTTCACCAAAATTCCTATCATTGAATATGAATTTCAATGAACTAAATGTCATTAAATTGTATAAATTGGTGAATTGCATACTATGTGAATTATATATATATATATATATTTTTTAATGTTGATTTATTTATTTTTGAGAGAGAGAGGCAAAGAGAGAGGGAGACAGAGAATCACAAGCAGTCTCCATGATGTCAGTGCAGAGCCGGACATGGGGCTCCAACCTAGGAACTGTGAGATCATGACCTGAGCCAAAATCAAGAGTCAGATTTTAAACTAACTGAGCCACCTAGGCACCCCGTGTGTGAATTATATCTTAATAAAGCTGTTAAGAGAAAGAAAAAGGAAATGTCTAGTATTTTTAGAGAAGTAAAACGTGTTTAGAATATGCTTTAAAATACTTAGTAAAAAAATAAAGGAAAAGTGAGCAATGGTATAGATAAGCAAATGCAGCAAAATCTGGATCATCTCTGAATTTAGGTAATGAGTATGTGGGCGTTCACTATACTATTCTCTTTGAAGCACGTTTGAAAATTTTCTCTTAC
>NC_043702.1:58812415-58971383 GCF_006229205.1 Suricata suricatta
GCCATGCTCTGAGCAACCTATTATTTTGCTTGCATTATAAAGTAATTCATTTTAAATCGGATTTGCAAAGATGAAATCTCTAACTTTGGATTTAAAAAAGATCTTAAGAGTATACACATCTTATTTTGGGCTCATTTTCAATTCTTTTTCATTAAAAACTGATAAAGCATGTGGTTCTACAAAAATGAGTCAAGATCAATAGCAAGGTGAATTACAGGAAAAATGTTCACCAAAAAGATACCTGCTGACACAGCACCGATAATTGTCAAAATATATTCTTCCTCTCTCATAGGCTATAGGTGACTTGGAATGAGTTGTCCAAACATTCTTAAATTTAGTACTTTCCTGAAAGACACAAGGAATTTCGGTTTAGGAAATAACTCATAAGTCTCTACCTGCACCAATATTAAGTGGGATAATTAAATCTACCGTTTTTAAAGTAATTTCACGTACGTTATTTAAAACATGTTCATTTCTCCCTCACTGGGTCCTCAAGTTTAAAGCAGTGTGACCAAATTTTAGAAAGACTGTTTGCAGTTTTAAGAAGCTTAAAACTAAAAGCATCCGGTGGTTCTATTAATAGCTATTTACTAATTCCCCAGGTTCTGGGCCTGGATACCGCTGTCCATCACCTGTGATCTTCTTAAAAAGGAGCTCTAACGAGTAAAAAGTGCACCCCAGCAGGAGGCTTAGCCGCCAGTTTCCCCTTTGCCCTTGGCCCCATTCCACGCAGCCGGCGGTCACCTGGCACACCAGCGCCCGCAGGATGCCCAGGTTCGTCCTCTGCACCACGCCAGCATCCCGCGAGAAGAAGCCCAGCGCCCGGCGACTCAGCTGGCGGCACACGTTGGGTTTCTGAGTTGGGCCCATGGAGGCAAGGACCGGGAGCAGGGTTTGCTGGGCTGAAGAGGGGCGCGCCCCTCGCTCCCGCGGCAAGCAGCTGCCGTTACCTTCGAACCTCCAGGCCCCAACTCCTTGAGGCGCCCAGGAAAAGCAGGCGCGGGGAGCCGGGCAGGGAGCGCACGGCAGTGGGGCGAGGTTAAGACGGGATTGGCACTGCCAGATCGCAGAGTGAAGGAAAAAGACACCCCTTCCGGCCTGCCTCTCTACCACTCTGCAAGTCTGGATGGGTCTGCGGACAGTGCGACGCCCCCGCAACACGCGGCCCGCTGGAGCCTTTTTCTCCCCGGGAAGTGTAGTTCCCAGAGCCCTTTGAGGGAGCCTGGCTAGTTTCCAGAACTACAATTCCCATCAGGCGGCGGGCGGAGAGCTCTGTGCCGGCTCCGCCCCCCGCCAGCCGAGGCCCCGCCCATCCCCTCCTTCTCTGGCCCGGCCGAGGCTGCGCCTTGCGGCTACCGCCGCTCTTCCGTGTCGGCGTGCCGCGCGGGGCAGAACCGTAGGGGCGCTGTGTTGCCGCCGCCTGGTCTCGGTTCGCTGTGTGAACCTTGCTTCCCGGATACCCTCAAGTCTCTCAGCTCCCGACTTTTCGCTCTAGAAGGCCCTGGCCGAGCGCCGCTGTGTTGAAAGCCACCCCCCTTCTCCCCACAAAGCAGTGTCCTGTGCTAAAGGTACGGCCCGCGGCTTTCCCTTCAAGTCACACGTTGGACGTTGTGGATGAGGGATGAGGCTGACGGTGAAATATTTTGGGTCTATAAGCACAATGCCGTTTTATTATGAGTTAGTGGTGGAAGATGCTGGCATTTCCACCAAACTAGGATTGACTTACACTTTCCCAGAGGCTCGCCCTTTTGTGGCCTGCGGGGACACAAGCTGGTTTCGCGGTAATTGCTGCATTTTCCTTCCTCTGGCCCCTTTTTTTTCTTCTTTTGGTAGTTAAATATGAAATGTTTACATTCTTATTGGACTGTAAGATTTTCCACGTTGATTCCTCTAAGTAAAAGGTAACTTGGTCAACTACCCCTGCGCGTAGGGTCAAAGTTCCCCCTACACTACGTTTTCAGTAATCATCCACTACCGGTGCCCCCATTGCTTTGCAAGTCCCTTAGGGGTGGTGTCTTTGCGACTCCCACGTGGGCTTGACATGCTACTTTTTAATACGTGGGCAAGGGAGTGATTGCATTTGATGGACAGAGCAAAGAGTACAGTACATTGGGAGTGCATTGGGTCACAATTTAAGTGTTTAGTAAAAATTTGTTTCCGGATACGCAGGATTCTTTATTGTTAACTTAAAATATTTCCTTCAGGGCCTGGGCTTTTGCTGATTTTTCATGACTTATTTACAGCATACTGTGGAGTGCTTTGTATATTTTTAGAGCGCGCTATAATAGTTAATTTGGTAATTCATGAATGCAGCTGTCACTGAGAAAACTGGGACCTAGAAAGGAGAACTGGATTTTCTTTGGATGAAATGAAATTCACATCGTTGCTGACTTAAATTCATCTCTTTTCTCATTCGCCTTCACCCTCACTTGTTTGTCTTCTGTGGTCTTTATCTCCCCACCAAGTCACTCAGGGAGCGGTCATCCCTGATGCCCTCCTTTCCTCACCCACAACCAGGTGCTTTCCCCTATCTCCTCTTTATATCCCCTGCGAAACTTAGGGCTCCACCACTTCATCACATTGTTATATTAAGTACCCTCCTTTATGACTTACTTAAGTACTTTCCATTCTAATTCTCAGTCCTGCTACCAGAGTGATTTTTCTAAAGCACAAATTTGTCATTTCCTTAATAAAATCTTTCAGTGGCTCCCAATCACCCAGAGCAGAATTTCTCAAGCCTGAGTAGATACCCAGGATTCTCTATTGTTAACTTAAAATATTTTCAGTATGTTAAATATATGCAAATATAAAACTATATATAAACCCCTTATGTTGTATATCTTATACAACTATAACTCCCAGTTATAAATTAAATGAAGCACACTTATGAAACAAGTAAATTGAAATGAATATGTATTCATTGTTACCAATGAGACTTTCTGCTGGACCTAATATGCTTCAAAAGCAAATATTCACTGTCCTCCATAGCATAACTTCTTTATAAAAGCCCTGTCCATATTGTACTCGTGTTGAAATTACTCAGTGCCTTCACCTCTTTTCTTTTTTTAAAGAAAAGCTGCAAAGCCTTCCTTTGTTCGCTGTGTCATGATTTCATTTGATCTTCACTTGTCAAATAACACCACTTACATAAAGTAGTCCCCACTCCTTTCTCATTAACCTGTGCCAGTGACAAATGGTACCACTTGTTTGCCAGTGCAATGCTAAACACAAACATGGGAACTGAAATCTTAAGACAGGAATCAATTAAAAGGGGGTCATCCAGATAATCCAGAGTATCCTTTAACACAATGTTTTTCTGGTTGATTTTTATCAAGTTGAAAATAAAAGAGAAACCTTATAGCCTTGAGGATATGTGTACAAATCTCTAGGGGTCTGAAGAGGTACCTTACCGGACAAAATCTGAGTCCCCTAATGTAGTGTACAGGGCACTTTCGTCTGCATTTTGCCCACACTTTCAGCCTTATTTCATTGTCCATTCTTACTTAACATTGGCTCTTGTGGTTCTGACATGTTGTTCACTTGCTCAAGCCAGTGGGCCTTTCACATTTTCTCTGGAGCTCCCTCACTTTCCTTTTCTTATCTGTTTATCTCATAACTCATCCCAGGTATCACAGCTCCACTCACATTTTTCCTGACCCCTCACTTCAGTTATAGCCTTGTTTCTTCTAATGTGTTACTCTGTATACATTTTGTATACATGTTAGAATTGTTGCTTGTCTGCCTTCCCAACACATTGCTTTTATTTTTATTTTTAATTGGTCTACACCCAACATAGGGCTTGAACTCAGGACCCTAAGATAAAGAGTCACATGCTCTACTGACTGAGCCAGCCAGGTGTCCCCCAACATACTGTTTTTATAGTAGTCTATTCATTCATTTAACATACATATGCGTTAACCACATTTTAGGCAGTATATGAAGGATGTATATGTATGTTGAATAAATGGACTATTCTAAGGACTCTGTATAGAATTTATTATTGCAACTAAGTACTTTTAACATATATGCAGATTTAGTCTCCATTTTTTCTTTAAATTGGTAGGAAACCACAGTGTTCATAAGAAGAAATAACTTTTTAAAAACTTAAATCCTCAACAGTCCTACCTATAAGTAGATATTTTTTTCCTTTTGTTGAGGGTAGAGTGGCATGCACAGATATCCCTAGATTAGGATTTAAAAATGACTTCTCATTAAGACATAGGACAAATATTATTTTTTGTTTATTGTTTTTATTTTTCAGTCTGTGTCATATGTTTTAACAGAATACTTAGCTATATTTACCATGATGTTCTTTTAAATATATATTTTGTTAAATTTATTTTGTTAAGTAATCTCTACACCCAATGTCAAACTCATGATCCTAAGATCAAGAGTTGCATACTTTACCAACTGAGTCAGCCAGGCGCCTCATCATGGTATTTTAAAAACAAAGAGATCTGAATTCAGAAGTTAATAAAATGCTTTTTGTTCATATACTTTGTTTAAAGAGCATAATAAAGCATTCAGGTTATTAAACTTAAACATTTGTTCAGAGACTCATTTGAAACAAAACCACCAGAGGTCATTGATTCAGCATATAATTATTTTCATGTACCTTGTGCTGGGAACTGTTTTGGCATAGGGTATAACCGTGAATGGAGACAACGTCTCTACATGTGGAGGGAGATTGATAATAAATACATAGCTTTTAAAAATAAAACTTCAGGTAGTGATGAGGGCCACGAAGAAGACAAAACAGGGTGATGTGCTTTTAGAGTGTGGTTGGAAGTTCTGCTTTGTTTTAGTCAGAGTGGTCAGAGAAGGCCTCTTGCAGACCGGACTTTTTAGCTGAGACCTGAATGATGAGGATGAATCAGTCTGTAAAGAACTGAGGTTAGTAGTCGTCCAGGCAGAAAGATGCTTGAATGCAAGGTTCCCGAAGCAATAACAACGTTGGCTTATTCTAAAACTGTCAGGCCAGAGTGGCTTTGTAGTGTGTGTGAGGGAGATGAACTTGGAGAGATAAGCTAGAACCAAGTTATATCAGGCATAAGGAATTTTGGATTTTATTCAAAGCTCCTCTTCAAAGGAGGCTTTGAAGAAAGAGAGTGACATAGTCTAATTTGTGATATAATAGGATCTTTATGGCTATAGTGTGGAGAATGTGCTGTGGGGAGACAAGAATGGAAGCAGAGAGAGAGAGACAGGTGGCTGTTCACTTGGTCCAGGTAAGTGATGCTAGTGTTTGGACTGGAATGGTAGCAGGAGAAATGGAAAGAAGTGAACAGATTCAGGATATATTTTGGAAGTTGAGTTGATAAGACTTCTAATATAGTGGATATTAACAATGAAGGAAAGAAAAGATTCAAGTGAAATGATAATAAAGCAGAACCACAATAAGCCTCTCTAAACTCCTCCAGAACAAATGGAAAACAGGGAACTATTTATGATGTGGTGTCTATGACACAATACCTAGATTTTATTAAATGTGCATACCATATGAATATGAAGTACATTCATGCATATACAAAATTCAGAAAAATTCAGGTTTAAAGGTTGATAGTAATGCTTATAAACTATTTTTATTATAATATTATTTTATTTATTTAAAGAACATGTATAGATAATATAACATAATAAAAATTATAAAAATGAATACCCATATATTTATCATCAACTTAAAAAAACAAACCCAGAACAGGGTTGCCTGGGTGGTCAGTCCATCAAGCATCTGACTCTTGGTTTCAGCTCATGTGTCCATCTCAGGGTCATGAGTTCTACCCCAGTGTGGAGCCTACTTTAAAAAAGAAAAAGAAAAGCAAAACAAAACTTCAGAACGTTACCTACAACTTTGACATCTCCTTTGTGCCTCTCCTGGTTCTCAGATTCCTCTTTCTTCCTTATGTAAATAAAATATTACTAAGTTTTGAGTATTTTTAAATATCATATAAATTGAATTATACTATATATAAAGAAATAAATATATATACACACACACACACACACACACACACACACACACACACACACTCTTCTACAACGTGTCTATTTTTTTCTTTTCTTTTTTTTTTTAAGATTTTATTTCTCAGATGCCCAAGTTGCTCAATCTGTTAAGCGTCCAACTCTTACTTTCAGCTCAGGTCATGAACTCACAGTTGTGAGATGAAGCCCCACATCAGGCTCCATGCCTGGTATGGAACCTGCTTAAGATTCTCTCTCTCTCTTTCTCTTTCTCTCTCTCTCTCCCTCTTTCTCCCCACTGCCCTGCCACTCCCCACCCCCTGCACCTGCCTTCTTTCTGTCAAAAAAAAAGTTCCTTAACCTTAAAGAAAAAGTTATTTCTAAGTAATCTCTACACTCAACATGGGGCTCAAACTCACAAAACTAAGATCAAGAGCAGCACATGGTCCTACCAACTGAGCCAGCCAGGGTCCCACCTATTTTTTCTTCAACGTTATACTTGACAAAGTACCTATAGTTCATTTCATTTGTTTTTACTGTTATATAGTATTTCATTGTATGAATTTACTACAATTTATCCATCTTCTACTGGCTGGGCTTTTGTTTCTTTCAAGTTTTTTATTCCTAGAAAAGTACTGTTATAGACATCCTTTAACCTGTTTCCTGGGATACATGTTAAAGAATGCATTTCTTTTCTCTTGTTGTGTAACAAATTACCACAAACATGGCAGCTTAAATGAACACCCATTTATTATTCCTAATTTTTTCTACCTGAATGACCACTTGTCTCAGAACTATTTTTTGAAGGGTCCCTCATTTCTTCACAGATCTGCAGTGCTAACTTCATTGTATATCAAGTTTACATTTATAATTAGGTCTGTTTCTAGCCTCTGTTTTCTGTTCCATTGTTGTAGTTCTATTCCTGGACTAATATCTGACTACTTGTATAGTAAGGCTTGAGAGCTGGTAGGACAACTCCTCTACCTTATTCCTTTTTCTCAGGAGTATCTTATTTCTTTTTTTTTTTTTTTTTGCCTTTTGCATTTTCATATACCTTTTTAAATCTGCTTCAGTTCCACAAAAAACCTTATTGGAATTTTTATTGGAATAGCATTAAATCTGTATATCAACTTGAAGAGAACTAACATCTTTACCATATCAAATTATCCTACTTATGAAGACCATATGTCTCTCCATTTATTTAGATCTGTGGTGTCTTTCAATGAAGTTTTATAATTTTTTTCATAAGGGATTTGCATATTTTAAACTCCCTAAGTACATTATATTTTTGGTCAGTGTTATAAATGGTAAATTTTTAAATTAGATTTTCTAACTATATTTTTGCTAGCATATAAAAATGCAAATTTTCTTTTTGTATATTGGTCTTTTATTTAGCAACCTTGCCAAACTTTATCTTTAGCAGTAATAATTGTCATTTGTATAAAAAAGAGAAAAAAATCACTTGTGAGATTTGGAGGATTTTTCTATGTAGATAATTGTTTCCTCAGGAAACTGTGGCAGTGTTATTACTTCCTTCTCAGCTCTTACCATTTATTACTCTTTCTTTTCTTACTATGCTGGCCAGGCCTCCTAATGGCAATGAATAAAACTGGTGAAGCTGGCCATTCTTGTTTTATTCATGTTTATAAATGAAATACTTCTAATAGTTCACCATTAGGATAAAATTGTAAATTTTTGATAGCTACCCTTTATCAGATTAATGAAATTCTCTTTCATTCCATATTTGCTAAAAGTCTTGTTTATTTGATCTTTTTTAAATGTTTATTTTGAGAGATAGAGAGCATGCATGAGTTGGGGGAAGGAGCAGAGGGGAAGAGGAGGAGGGCAGGGGAGAGAAACAATCTTAAGCAGGTGTCACACTCAGCTCAGAGCCATACTCAGGGCTTGATCCCGTGACTATGAGATCAAGACATGAACTGAAACCAAGAGTCTGACACTTAATCTAATGAGCCACTCAGGGTGTTTATTTGATTTTTATATCTGCTGAGATAATCATATAATTTTTTCCCTTTAATCTGATAATGTGGTGAATTACCTATTTAGGGAATGACAGAGAGAGAGAAAGAGTGCATGCATGAGTTGGGGAGGGGCAGAGGGAGAGAGAGAGAATCCTTTATTTATTTTTATTTCTTTAACTTTATTTATTTATTATGAGGGAGACAGAGAGAGTACAGGCAGGGGAGGGGCAGAAAAAGTGGGAGAATCTCGGGTAGGCTCTGGGCTTTCAGTGCAGAGCCTATATAGAGCTCAGACTGATGAAACCATGAAATCATGACCTGAGCCAAAATCAAGTGTCAGATACTTAACCAACTGAGCCACCCAGGTGCCCCCAGAGAGAATCTTAAGCAGGCTCCATGCTCATTGCAGAGCCCAATGTGGGGCTCAATCCCACAACACTGGGATCATGACCTGAGCCAAAATCAAAAGTTGGACACTAAACCAATTGAGCCACCAAGAGCCCCATCTAAATATATTTTCTAATGTTAAAACAATGTTGAGTTTATTTAGATAAGTTTTTGTGTCCTTTTTTTTTTTTTTTAATAAATTGTGGGATTTGGGCAGCTGGTCACTTCAGTTCTCACTCAGCTTTTGGAACTTTGCTAGCTTTTGGTCTACAAAGATTTTTCTTGTTGGCTCAGTGATGTATTTAACAAGAAAATTTTTTATTCAGCCTTTGGGAATATTTTATAACAGAAAGGGTTTTGGGGTGTCAGTTCACCAAACTATCAGAACTACAGTACCACTTTATTTTTTTAATGTTTATTTATTTATTTTTGAGAGAGAGAGAGAATGTGCACACACTGTGGGAGCAGAGCGGGAACAGAGAGGAAAGTAGAGGATCTGAAGCAGGCTCTGCCCTGACAGCAGAGAGCCTGACATAGGGCTTGAACTAATGATCCTGGAGATCATGACCTGAGCGGAATTCAGTCACTTAACCAACTGGGCCACTTAGGCACCTCTACAATTCCACTGTAATATTTTTAGTGTAAAACCTTCTATTAATGTAAGATACGATCATTTACCACCGTTTCTGTGCTCTCTTCTTTTCTCTGTGCATAACCATCTCTTCCAGCTAGAAACAAGGAAGCAGTGTTGTTAATAGAAAGAGCATCATACCAAGAGTCAAAAGGCACAAGTTGTAGTGCTAGCACCACCACTTAGTGTGATCTTAACCAAGCCACTTATTCTCTCTGAGTTTCATTCAATCATCCACTAAGAGGAAATACTCAGGATTGAAGTGAGAATTACATGAGTTTATAAATGTGAACTCATTGTTGTAAGGGGAAAGGATGAGAAGCAATGATGTCTAAGACATTCTCTGTTAGGGAAATGTGACTGAAAGAGGTAGTTTAGGGAAGGAAGAGGGTTTATTTGGTAGCACAGAGGATCTTTTTTGGGTGGTGAAACTATTTCATGGTTTTGGAATGGTGGATATATGGCATTGTGCATTTATTAAAACCCATAGAGCTCTACAGCACAAATAGTAATCCTTGACACATGCAAATTTTAAAAAATAAGGGGAAATGGGATTCAGGATGGAAGGCAGACTGATGAAAGAATCTAACTGTATTATAAATGTGTGCAGTAACCTCACTGAAAGGGGCTGAGGAAAAGGTACTGACCTAAGTAACTTGAAAATGAGACTAAAACTGAAGGCAATAGGAACTGTTCCTAAGCACTGTGCTCTAGCTGATAAAGGATGAACTCTAGTTTAGCTTGCTATAGATAATGATAGATACATATAGAAGTATTTATAAAGACATGTGTTTATACAAGGTTTAGTATACCCACATCTACTTCCTTGTTTTGTCAGTTGAGGGGGCCTAAAAGCAATCTCGTAGCAAGGAGCACACCCAGTCCCTGGTCCATTCCCCAATAAAAGGAACAAACACTCTTTGGAGAAGTAGCTGATTATAGGACTGGGTTAAGGAATATACAACATAAGCCTGCAATATCTTGTAGTGCCAGAAAATAAAGGAAGTGCTCAAAAACAAAAACACAATGATGGGAGTATGTCAAAAGGACATAGGAGCCAACTGTAGAAAGAAACTGTATAGAAGAAAGAGCTTTTAATGGCCAAAACAGGAAGAGTTTGAGCAGTAAATAAAGTAGTCTTGGGTTATAGCCCACAGTATAAGATAAATATCTATGACTTCATACAGATAGAAACAAGTGATTGAATAAATAAATGGGGGAGAAGAGACAAATCTCCCATGTAAAAGAATTCCAAATAATTTATGTAGATATTATGCCCTTAAAGAAGTGGAGCATGACTCCCTACTCCCTAAGTGTGGGCTGCACATAGTGACTTCCTTCTCAAGAATACAGTATGGAAAGGAGGAAGGGAATAACTTCACAGCGGAGAGACTTGTCAATCACTGCCTCAGCCAGGTGATCAAGGTTAACATCAACCCTGATAAGTCATATTCATATCTTGAATACCTGTGATATGATGTGATGAGAATGGCACTTTACTTCTATAGTTTTTCCCCTAAAACCCCAAACCCGAATCTAATCATGAGGGAAATGTCTCATAAATATTGAGGGACATTCTACAAGATTCCTGATCAGTATTCCTCAAAATTGTCAAGGTCTTCAAAAACAAAGTCTTAGAAACTATTAGAGCCAAAGTGGAGCCTAAGGAGACCTGATCATGAAATATAATGTGGTGCTCTAGGTGGAATTCCATGAAAGAAAAATACATCGAATGAAAATCAAGAAAACTTGAATAAAGTATGGACTTAGGCTTATAATAATGTATTAGCATTGGCTTATTAATTGTGAAAAATTACCGTGCTAATGTAAGATTTTAATAATATAGGAAACTAGAATATGAGAGCTCTCTGTACTATCTGCAACTTTTCTGTAAATTTAAGACTTCTAAAATTAAAAGTTTACTTTTAAAATGCAATAGGAGTGCTTGGGTGCCTCAGTTGGTTTAAGCATCCAACTCTTGATTTTGGTTCAGGTCATGCTTTCATGGTCTGTGAGATTGAGCTCTGTGTCGGACACTGTGCTAACAGGGAGGAGCCTGCTTGGGAATCTCTGCCCCTCTCTCTCTCTCTGCCCCTCCCCCAGTTATGCACCCATATGCATGCTTTCTCTCTCTCAATAAATAAATAAATAAACTTTAGAAAATATAAAAATGTAACAGGAATATAGTAGGCAGCACTGTATAGAGGCAACATAGCTTTAGTGGTTAAGGTGAACTCAGTTACCAGCCTTCCTGGGTTTAGATCTTAGCCACAAAACTTACTAGCTATGCTAATTAGGGTACCCTACTTAACTAGAATTAGTTTAACTTGTGTGTACTTCATTTACTTACCTGTTAAGTGGGTTTGGGGGAGGACTAAAAGAGTTAACATATTAAAGCATTTAAAGTAATGCCTGGCACATAACAAGTACTATATAAATGTTTGATACTATTTATCATTACTACTTTGTTTTGATCTTTAGTTTTGGGGATCTCTGTGTTTATAGCTGAATTACACTGAATCTTCTTCAGCATACAGATTTTTAGCTTGGCACTCCAACAAAATAGTATTCATAATGCTTTTTTTTCCATAAGTGAGAAATTATTGATTGTAAAGATTCAAGAGAAAGGACAAGAACTTGAGGATTCCCACCCTGTTTCATACCGTATAAATAGTATTGACTGAGTGAATGCGGAAGCTCCAAAGCCTGGCAGGATCTACTCTTTATGGGTGTAGACATGCCACATATAGAAATTCCAAAGTTAAGGTTATTTGGTTTTCAGTAGATTTCTTATTAAAAATGTTCACTCACCTTGTTAATCTGATGGTTGGGCATGCTTGGGTGGTTCAGTTGGTTTAGCATCTGGTTCTTCATTTCAGCTCAGGCCATGATCTCATGATTTGTGAGATCAAGCCCCACTCCATGTCAGGGTCTAATGACATTGAAGAGCCTGCTTGGGATTCTGTCCCTCTCTCTATGCCCCTCCCTTACTCATTTTTTCTCTCTCTTTCCCTCTCTCTCTCTCTCAAAAAAAAACCAACAACTCATGTTCTTTTAGGACAAACCACTGCCTACGATACAAATTCCTTAGATTTATTAGAGTTCAGCATTTGAAATTTTGGTCACATTTGAAACAAAATGGAATGTATTATAAAAACAGAGGTTTTCGGCCTTTTACTTCTCTGCCTGAAATACATACCAGCTCTATAGAAAACCCCTGTAGATCAGCAGTTCAGGTGTAATAGTGTACTGAGTAGACCATAGAATTTTGAGTCAGGAAGCCTGCTTGGATTATGGAGTCTTATAGCTGTGTGGATGAGGCAACACATGTAACATCTTTGAGCCTCATCTCCCACATCTGTAAAATGGTGGTAAAAATGTTTGTCCTGCCTTCATCCCTTACTTATAAGATTATTGTAAGGATGAGGTGTGAAAATGAATATCAGAGCTTTTTGTAAATTGTAAAACCTATACAGATATTATTGTTATAGTAATTCTCAGGTTTTGGATCAAGTAAAACTCTAATGAAGCTCTATAGTCAGATTAGGTGTTGCACACCTTTACTTATTTAATTATGTAATAAGATGACATCATTTGCATTAACATATTTTTGATGGTGTATTTTCTCACAGCACTTTAATTTTTATGATGTTTTTCTTTGGTGTAAGGAAGGAAGGCATTGTTTTTATGTGGAATTGTTTCCTTTAGGTGGCAGTTTGAGGACTCTTCACTGAAATTAGCTATATAGAGAACACAAAAGTATATCCCTGTGATTTGTGAAGTTGTCTTATTAGGACTCAGACCCTTTTGTCTTGGAATGGAGCTGACCAGCAGAGGGTGCACGAGCTTTCTCAGGAGCTGGCTTTGAAGGCTAAGCTGGGCAGACCTGACTGGTGCCATCTGTGTTTGCTGTCTGATGATTAAGAAATACTATAAATGAAAAGGTTCTGGCAGACCAAAAACACAGTTACCAAATGGAAAGAGACAGCAGCCTTAATGTCAAATAGCAATGTGGCAAGTACCTGCCATAGTTGGTGAATAGGACGTTTCTAAGTCATCGGAGTTTGGTATTCTAGCATGGGTTATTTGTTTCCACCTCCTCTTGCTATGCTTTGCCTTTTCCAACAATTTCTTTCTCCTTCAGGATTCTTTGCCTCTACCTTCTGTGCATCTGCAGTTGTTGGCTTTATGTGGTCTAACAAATTGGAATCTTTTAAAACTGATCATTCTCTGAACTTCCATGGTCCTAGGAAAAATGGGTCCTGGATACAGCTGTCCACAGCACCCTGTCTGGGTCCCCTTACCAAGGCTCTCACAGATTCCATGGCATCTTTTCCTGCATGTAAATGTATGACTGTTAGAAAAAAATTTTGAGACTTTTCGAGTATTACTATTACTACTGCCCATACCATCTTTTTTTCCTTCCTTCCCAAACATGGATCTTCTACCCGTGGATATTGTGTTGAATTTGTATACTTAGTGATTGTAAAAATATTTTTATGTTTCCTGAATATAAAGGTTATTTGAGTTTGCTTAAAAAGAAAAAGAACATTTGAGATGTATGAAGAAGAAAATAGAAGGAACTCCTTGAGTCTTTCAATCAGAGAAAACTGTAAATTCATTTAGACTTTACCTATGTATATGCATATTTGTTATTACACATATTAATTTTAAAAAATTAGATCTTACTAAAGGTACTATTTTGTACCTGACTTTTTTTCCCCACCTAATACTTCATAGACTTCTTTCATATCAGTAAATTCAGGTTTATAAGCAATATTTTTAAATGTTTATTTATTTATTTTGAGAGACAGAATCCCAAGCAGACTCTGCACACTCAGCGCAGAGCCGGATGCAGGGCTTTATTTCACTAACTGTGAGATTGTGACCTGAGCCAAAATCAAGAGCCAGATGCTTAACCAACAGAGCCACCCAGTAGCCCCTAAGTAACATTTTTAAGTAGCTACATGATTTTCCCTTATATGGATATACAGTAATTCAGTCAATTTTCTGAAGATAAGTATTGAGATGTCAGCCAAGTTTTTCATGATAATATACAACAATGCCGTGACAAATCCTTAATATATTCTTCCAGTTATATTTTTAGGATATATTACTAGAAATTAAAATTTCCATCAAATATATTCTTTTAAGAATTTTCATATGTGTTGCTTAGTGGGTTAAGCATTTGACTTCAGCTCAGGTCATGATCTTGCGATTCGTGGGTTCGAGCCCCACATTAGTCTCTATACTGACTGACAGTGCAGAGCCTGCTTCAGATTCTGTGTCTCCCTTTCTCTATGCCCATCCCCCACTCATGCTCTCCCCCTTTGTCTCTCAAAAATGAACATTCAAAAATTTTAAAACAGAGTTTTTATTTGTATTACCAGAGTTTCCTCAGAAAAGGTTTCTCAGTGCAGTCTACCCTGACAGTGTGTAAGTATGCTTGTTTTTGTATGCCACTGATCACAACATTTCACTTTGCCAAAATGATAAATCAAAGTCAAATACTTAAACCATCATACTATTTTTTTTTTAAAAAGTTAGTGGACTTGCCATTCTTCATATCACCCTAGAAAATTAATCCAAAGCAGTGGTTCTCCAATTTTTTGGTCTCAGGACTCCTTGACACTGAATAATTATACCCCCAAGGGCTTTTATTTATATGGATCAGAGTTATCAAAATTACTATATTAGAAATTAAACCTAAGAAAAATGTAAATATTATTAAGTCACTTAAAAATAACAGTGATAAACCCACTACATTATTAGCATGAATACCATTTTTACTGAAAATATTTTCCAAAGGAAAAAAATTAATGAGACGAATGGCATAGTTTTACATTTTTGCGAATCTTCTTACTATCTGGCCTAAGAGAAGATGACCAGATTCCTTTTTTAAAAATATACTTAACATACAATATTATATTAGTTTTAGATGTACAACATATTGATTTAACAATTCTGTTCATTGCTCATTGTTCACTGTGATAAGTCACTATCACCATGCAATGTTATTATATTACTGACTATGTTTCTTACACTGTACTTTTTGTCTCTCTTACTTATTTTATGACTGGAAGTTTGTACCTCATAATCCTCTGACCTGTTTCACTGGATTCTTATTGTTGCTTCTGCATTGAGTCCGTGATGATGTTGTTCTCTTTTATCTATGTGAAGAAAAGCTGATCTCACAGAGAAATGTGCGTAGTTAGAGGAGGAGTTCTTTAATAGTCTCTTAGGATGAATGTGAATATTCTTCTTTGATACTACACCAAGTTCCAATAAGTGGTAGTTTCTTAAAGGTGAATTGCAATATAATATTTGAAACCGTATCAGTGAACTTTTCATAATCTGTTACTTTAAAATCCATTGGTTGTCTGGCACGTTGAATGAATCTTTTAACCATGTATGATTTTGCAATATCATATGTGTCATCTGGAAAATATTGGTTGACTGAGTTGTGCAGGTCTCCAAATGTTGACACATTTTGTTATACCATATCAAAAATACCTTATTCTCATCAGAACAGTGTTGAAGTGTCAGAAAGCTGTTAACCTAATATGGTGGACACAGGTTTTCTAGAATTCTAACTTTTTGCTTAAAAGCTTGAATTTTATTAATGGCAACAAATGGTGTCCGTTGTTTTCCTGACAGGCTTACTTTGTTTTTGAGAAAATGCCAAAGTACAAATGGTGTTCCATGAAAACAATTGTTAGGCTTCATCAAGGATATGCTAAAGTGAAACTGACTTTTTTTTTTCTCCTGTCAGTGCAAGGTTGGCGAAGAAAGTAGTCACCTGCAGTACAGTTTGGTGCCACTGCCTCGATTCAGACTAAGATGCCAGCAGTTTTATCTACTATTGCCTATGCATCATCATCATCAGTACAACTGTCACCACCGTAAAAAAAAAAGACAAATAATATGTTGATATTATTATGAAAAGAATTCTGACCTTTTGTGGACCCCCTTAAAGTGTGTTGGGCCCGTACGGATTCCTGGACCATACTCTGGGAACCTCTAGTTTAAAGTAATCATAGGAACCCATTTTCTTCCCAGAGACTGATTTAGGGATAGTTGATGACTTTCAGTTCTGGCCAGAGAAATCTGAGAGCAAGCCTGTTGAGGAGCTTATGAGATGATTTCTCTATCCCTAAAAAAAGGCATAAGAAAGAGAGTCCTTTTCTTCCTCTGGATATTGATGTGTCAGTATGATGCCTGGAACTGCTGCAGCCATTTTATAACTGGCAAAGGGAACCAGCCTTAGGGTGAAAGTGATGCTCAAAGAGCAGGATGGAGAAATGGCAGGACCCTGGGTCCTTGATGACATTATTGAACTAAAGATGAAACCATACCTAGAACTTGCCCAACCTCTGGATTCCCAGTTATAAGAGATATTATTCTGTTATTATTTAAGCCAGGGTCTTCTGTTACTTGCAGTTGAAAGCATCCCCCACGGGTGCCTGGGTGGCTCAGTAGGTTGGGCGTCCAACTTCAGCTCAGGTCATGATCTCAGTCCATGGGTTCGAGCCTTGCATTGGGCTCTGTGCTGACAGTTCAGAGCCTGGAACCTGCTTCAGATTCTGTGTCTCCCTCTCTCTCTGCCCCTCCCCCACTCTCTCTCTCTGCTTCTTTACATAAAAAAATTAAAAAAAAAAAAGAAAGCATGCCCCCAAAACATTTTGTTAGTGTGATGAATATGTTTAAGTATTGGTGGTCATTTTGCATTTTTTTGGTGAATGTTTGTTGATGGCATTAGCACATTTTCTACTGAGGTCATTTCTAAGTATTTTCTAAATGTTCCTTATATATCAATAGTACATTATAGTGTCTTTTATAGCATATCTTCCCATAAATTTTTATAAGCAATCTATTAGTCTTTTTCTTTCTTTTTTTACTTTATAGCTTTGGTGTCATGTTCAAAAGAGCCTTTTCTACCCTACTTTTTAGTAAACACATATTTTTTTAGACCTATTCAGGAGTATTTTTTACATTATCTGGAATTTATTTTGGTGTTAGATATAGCATTGGCATATAATTTTATTCTTTCCAAATATGTAGCCCATTTTCTTTTCATTTTTTAAAAAAAGATTTCATTTATGTATTATTTATTTGTATTCTATTTATTTATTTTTTTAGTAGGCTCCACATGCAACATGGAGCTTGAATTCATGACCCTGAGACCAAGAGTTGCATACTCCACTGACTGAGCCAGCCAGGCACCTCCCCTAAAGATTTTCTTTTATTTTTTAAAGTAATCTCTACACCCAACATGGGGCTTGAACCTACAATCTCAAGATCAAGAGTCACAGGCTGCAACGACCGAGCCAGCCAGGCACCCCTTTCCTCTCTTTTTCTTCCTTCCTTCCTTCCTTTCTCTTTCTTTGTAAGTTCTACACCCAAGTTGGGACTCAGACCCACAACACCAAGATTCAGAGTCACAGATTCCACCAACGGGCCAGCCAGGGTGGAATACTCTTTTGAATAGTCTAGCCTTACGCCACTGATTTGAAATACTAGCTTTATTACAAATGGAATTCTTACATACAGTTTAACTAGTTTCTGGATTATCCTTTTTCACTGCGTTGACTGTATATTCTGGCACTAGAGACATGGCTAAGATATACATACTTGCTGTATAGTGTACATGTCTGGAAGAATGAGTATCTCCCTACCCCCACTTACCCCGACGCCACCACAAGTTAGCATTGCTTCCTACGTGTACATTCTTCCAGATAAACTTTTAAATTACTTGTTCAAGTTTCTCAAAAACATTATTGGAAGTTTGAGTGGATTTCTTTAATTTTATGGGTGATTTTGATGAGAATTTAAAATTTTAAATTATTGATCTTCAGCTTCAGAAACCCATGTACTGTCTTCCTATTTATTAAAAGTACCTTCCATGCCCCTCTGTAGAGTTGTATAGCTTTCTTCATATCAGTCCAAACATTCCTGGCTAAGTTTATTTCTGGGTATTTCATATTATGTTTGTTGCAATCATAAGAGGAATCTTAGCCCCTGTATATTTTCTATTTTTGCTATTGATATTAAAAGAAAATATTCATCTCATATTTCCAGATAGTTTTTGGCTTCTTAAAAAAGAATAGCACACAGTATACTATCATTTGTGTTAGTCTAGTGTGTACTGTGTAAACTTGACTTATGAGGTATGACTGTTTAAGGCTGTTTAAGGAAACAGAAGCTATACCTCAATGAATATGATCTTCCAAGCTGGCTATGTTGAAAGGCTATGCATTTATAGCAACAAGAACAACAACTTAGTCTAAGAAAACAAAGGGTATATTATTCTAAAGCAAAGACTTTGCCACCACTGAGGAAATGAAAAAGAATAAATAGGCCTGCTATGAGGACATTATCTGAAAATAAAATTTCAAAGCTGTTTATTATTGGAATAAACAGTAATCTCTCAAAGTGACTTACTTGAAGAGTCAACACTTATTTTGATGTCCACGTCCAGTTTTTAAACAACGTAACTTTATAGACACACCCTATGTTATTAGGAGGCAAAAAATGGCTGACAAGTTTTATGTGTTTTGTTGTTGTTGTTGTTGTTGTTGTTGTTTTAAAAGAATCATAATGTTTTTGTATTAAATAAGATTCACGATGCCCCAGGCATTATGGATTGGCAGTGTTTCAGCTGTTGGGAAAATGAAATTTGCCACTTTTCTAAGATTATTTAAAATAAACATTTCTTTTCATCCACATATGGATTTTAAAAGCATGTGTGGGCCAGCTCTGTATGTTAATCACCATTTAAAATGTTTTTATAGAAAATATGGTTCTAGGGCACTTGGGTGGCTCAGGTCAGGGGCTTAAGTCAGGATCTCACGATTGGTGGGATTGAGCAGCAGGTTGGGCTTGTGCTGATAGCATGGAGCCTGCATGAGATTCTGTCTCTCTCTGTCTCTCTCTCTCAAATAAACTTAAAAAAAAAAGTAGTTCCAAGCTCTTAACAGATGACTTACAGATAATATTAGAAATAAGACCTTTTATAGTTTGAAGATCACTAAGGTTTTTCTACAATGATGTGATCAAGATTCAGTATATAATACTTTCTTGGGACTCCTGGGTGGCTCATTCAGTAGAGCATGTGATTTTTGATCTTGGGGTTGTGAGTTCAAATCCCACATTAGGGATAGAGATTAAAAGAAAGTCTTAAAAATATGTATGTATGTGTGTGTATATATATATGTGTGTGTGTGTGTGTGTATATATATATATATATATATATATATATATATATACACACACAAAGTGTTCTTAAGCAACTTGCTGTGGCATTATTATTCATGGGCTTTAAAAATAATTCCTAAATGTATTGATTTTTTAAAATTTATATAATGTCTTGGAATAAGGTTTATTATATGTTTAGGTAAGGAATGAAGAGTCCAGCTCCAAGTCAGAATCCTATGTGTGATGTTTCAGACCTGACTACAGGCTATTACAAGACTTTTCTTGGAAGGCCTCATGGGAAGAGCTGCCATTCCCACACAAGAATTGGTGTACAGCCAGTGCACTGCAGTTTTCTGGAGGGATTGCAGTCAAAGCTCCCCTGGGCAGTCATGCTCAATAATGAGGACTGCTGCTGAAATACTCTCTCTACTTGGGCTCAGTACCATACCTCTCTTAGTTCTTCTCACCCCAACCCCCTTTGTCCATGGATCCATAAAAAGGCAGGAGACGATCTCCCCCATCTGTGCTGCATCTACATGATCCTTACTGAGTACCATCCCACAGGAAAAAATGGAACTCTGGAGACCTGGTGCCTCTCTTTGCATCTTGCTTACACTGTTGTAGTAAATAAAAGGCTCAGCTGTTAATTTCAGTTTGGCTTGCTGTTCTAATTTACCATTTCAGTACCTGATTGCTCAACAGTGAGAGGTGGGAATGGTGTTCATAATAATTTATTAACTTTTCATCTGATAGATTCTTTCCTTTTACTTTAAGGGGTGCAATTTTAAAAAATTTTTTATTTAAATCCAAGTTAGTTAACCTATAGTGTAGTAATGATTTCAGGAGTAGAACTTAGTGATTCATCACTTACATGTAACACCCAATGCTCATCTCAACAGGTGCCATTTAGAAATGTTTCTGGCATTCACTGAATAATAATTTGACTTTATGTTTGTGAGGTATGATGTATTTTATAACGTTCTATGCAAGAACTTTGTAACTTAGGAATTATCTCTATTTTGCAAATGAGCCAATAGGCTCAGGCCAAGTAAGTGACTTTTCTAGAAGTCATGATAATAGATGGTTGGACCAGGTCTTGTACTTGAGGTTCATTATATTCTCTGTTCAGCGCTATCTACTCTGCTTCCCCACTTCATTGTTAAATTAGTCTTTTACCTTCTTGGGAAATTGGGACTACTTTAGGGTTGTTGAAACTAAGAAGCATAGTGGAAGGCTTGATTCTGTGGTGTTCATGAAGCCCTCTGGAAGTTATAAGAGGAACCAGACTAATGATAATGATAGTAACATCAGCTAAAGTTTATTGAGCACTTACCATGCATCCAACATTATGTTACATATATATTTTACATAGATCATCTTCTGTGACCTTCCTATACCATAGAATAATCTTATTAGCTCACATGGAGGAAATTAAGATTAACAAAGTTAAGCGTCGTATCAGAGGTTGTGTGGTAGCAGGTGGCAGAGTCTGTACTCAACGTAGTCCAAACCCAATGCCCCTTCACTTGAAACTGCTTTCCAAGAAGACTTGAGGTGATTCTGGCCTACTTTGCAGTATTTCAGCAATTAAAGAGGAATAAGAGGGACACCTGGGTGGCTTAGTCAGTTAAGCATCTATTGGGAACTGCACTGACAGTGAAGAGCCTGTTTGGGATTCTCTCTCTCCCTCTCTCTCTTTGCTTGTCTCATTCTCTCTCTCTCTCAAAAAAAAATAAATAAACTTTTTAAAAAAGAGGAATAAGAGAATTCTCTGGAATAGAATCTTCTAATACAGTTTTTTTCACTGTTGAAAAATGTATAAACCTCAATTTAAAGGGGAAAACAATTCTCAGACCTGTGGGTTGACTTAAATCAACTTATATTGATACACAAATCTAGATATAAGCTCCTTGTGCATAGAGCTATTTTTCAACTATAAAATCAAAGTAAGTATAAGTATAATCACAAAGCCAATAAAATACAAATTAACACCATAATGTGACTGCTGATGTGTTACCAAAACTAAATTGCAGCTCTCGTTATTAAGTAGGAACTGACCTCTGCCACATAGGTTCACTTGACTTTAGCCCATCTTTATTATCATGTGCTGTGTATCTTTTCAATTCCCTTACCACTTTTCTCAGTTTGAAATTACTGCAGAATCTTTTTCAGTGTGCTGTATACTCAGATGCATCATTTCCATATCATATCCATGCTGCTGTTGCCAAAAAGATCATAAATGCAAACCCAGGCACTAGCAGTTATATGTTTGTTCCTATTGATTTTATTTTTATATTATCATAATAAAATTATTAACTATCATAATAAAAACACTATTTAAAAAATTGTCATAGGACCTCAGTTTGACAGACCCTGTTTCTTTGTTTTTAATTTTTTTAAGTCATCACTACACCAGTGCACAACGCCGAGATCAAGAGTCACATGTTCTACTGACTGAGCCAGTCATGCGCCCCAAACCCTGTTTTAATAAATGTGTCCAGTAGGAGATTGTTCCTGAAGAGCAAGGGATGGAGATCAATTATAATGACCTTGAGAAGGTTAAAATAAGTTGGTGGATTGCAGTCCCTGTTTTAGCTTCTGTCCATGCTAAAGTTTCTCTCGCATACATAGGTGTTTATAACCTTGTGGTTCTTTTTAGCCACACATAAGAGCTTCTCTCATTGAAAGCAGGATTTCCCTCCCATTGTTACAGTGTTACTGTTTTTGTTACAAGGTGACAGGGGCTAATAAACTCTGAAGGCCTAATTATTAACCCATACATTCTCTCTCTTCCCCTTCTTTTCTTTTTTTTTTTCTTTTCTAAAAGAAAATAAAATCTGTTTTAAGATTTTATTTTTAAGTAATCTCTACACCCAGCATGGGGCTCTGATTTATAGCCCTGAAATCGAGTTGCATGCTTTGCCAGGTGCTCCCCCCACCCATTTCTATTTAACACAGAGTTAAGCCACACGAAGTCCATCAGCTGCACCCCACCCTTATCCCTCCTTCTTCTCTAACATCTTTATTTTTTTTTTAATTTCTGGTCAGTTTGGGCTTACGTCATGGTCATCAGTTATATTCTCCCACAATACCACTGTCCTGAGTCACCACTATTTTCTGTACTACCAGCCTGGACAGGCCTAATCTCGATAAAAACAAATATATTACCCCCAGACTGCCAGGTGGTAGAGGAAATCATATAACTGCTCTATCAGATTTTTTGAGAGAGAGAGAGAGAGAGAGAGAGAGAGAGAGAGAGAGAGAGAGAGAGAGAGTCTTAAGTCGGCTCTAAGCTCAGCCTGGAGCCCAACATGGGGCTCAATCCCATGACCCTGGGATCATGATCTGAGCCGAAATCAGGAGTGGGTTGCTCAACTGACTAAGCCATCCAGGAGCACGACTAGCAGGTTACTTTGAGTTACAGATAACAGAAAACTCAGATTGGCTTAAATAATTGAGGAAATGTAGTGGCTTAATAACTGAAAAAGCCAGAGGTAGGACAGGCTTCAAATAAAACTTAGTCCAACTACTTGACAGTGACACCTAATTTAATCTTTTAATCTTTCCAATTTTCTTTCCTAAAATTGTACCATCCTGAGGTCAGGCCAAGATGGCTTTTGTTATATACTGAATTGTGTCTCCCCAACCCTGCCCCAATTCATGTGTTGAAGCCCCAGCCCCCAGTGTGACTATATTTGGAGATACAGTCTTTATCAAGGTAATAATAGTTAAGTGAGATCATAATGATGGGGCCCTAATCCAATAAAACTGTGTGGGCACTTAGGTGGCTCAGTCAAGCATCCAACTTTGACTTGGACTTCAGTTCAGGTTAGGATCTTGCTGTTCCCAAGTTCGAGCCCTGCTGTTGGGCCTCATGCTCACAGCTTAGCCTGGAGCCTGTTTCAGATTCTGTGTTTCCTTCTCTCTGCCACTCCCCTACTCTCACTCTGTCTTTTTCTCTCTCTCAAAACTAAATAAACATTTAAAAAAATTTAATAAACAACAATTGTGTCCTTGTAAGAAGAGAGACACTAGAGAGACATCTCTCTCTCTAAGCATGCATGGAGGACATCACGGTCTCCAGGCCAGCAAGAGATACCTCACCAGAAACCAACTCAGATACCATCGTGATATTGAACTTTTAGCTTCCAGAACTGTGAGAAAATAAATTTCTACTTTTTAAGCCTTCTGGTCTATGGTACTTTATTAAGGCAGCCTGAGCTAACTAGTAACAATTTTCAGCAGCTACAGAGCATCATGCTTCCTCTTTCATACATAACGGGTACAAGAAACCATCTTTGTTTTAAAATCTCTAGCAGTAGACCTAAGGTGCACTATTGGACAGATTTAGTCACATGCTTACCTCTAAACCAATCACTATGCCCATAGGTTTGGAATGTGGCTGAATAGCGTAGCATAGGTTAAACTGTTCATCTCCATTTTCAGCCAGGTTACCTATGGCTTCTCTACAAACTCAAAGATCTCAAATACATGAGCTATTTATTAGAGGGGAGTTGAGTGCTCAGGAGGCGACCAATAAATGATCACTAATTTGAGTCATAACTTCAGATAGGCCAATTAGTTGTGAGCACTCCTTTATTCAAATGTTAGTTTTCTATTTTTTTTCTCTATTCCTTTTTTTCTCAAGTTCTCTACCTTACAGCCTTTTACTTTCCAAAGAAGAGAGCATTGGGGATGCAAGGGGTGCCTGGGTGGCCCAGTCAGTTAAGCATCTGACTCTTTCTGCTCAGGGCATGATCTCATGGTCATGAGATTGAGCCCCACATTGGGCTCCACACTGGGCATGGGGCCTGTGTAAGATTCTTGCTCTCCCTCAGCCCCTCTACCCCACTTGCGTGCATACACACACACACACACACACACACACACACTCTCTCTCTCTCTCTCTCTCTCTCTCTCAAAAAAAATTTTTTTTAAGTTATTAAGAAAAGAGAATTGGGAAAGGACTCATTGAACAATCTTCCCTTCCACTACAAAGTCACCTGTTCTCACTCATCAGAAGATAAGATTGTTCTTGACATCTTACATGGCTAACATGTTTTTAGAGTACTTAATTCCCCTCCCTTCATCTCACTTCTTGAAACTTGTTTGTCAACCATCCATCTCTTTCCAGTATTTTCAATTGATTTCTTTTCAGTATCAGGTTTTTTCTCATTCTACAAAGATACTCAAGATTCTTTGCATCTTAACAAATAACTCTTCTTTGATCTAGGTGATACCTCAAGATGTAGCCAAGTTCTCTATTTTCCCTTCCACTGCCTATCAGACTCATCTCTATTCACCATCTCCCGTACTCCATTGACCTACTTATTCCTCAACTCTGCCTTCTGCTGGCACAGATAAAGGTCATCATTGATCTCTGCTTCCAAAACCTGTTATTTTTAGTTTCTCTCTTTTAGGATTCTTTAGTATTTGATCACAGAACTGACTCCTCAACTCGTGTCCTAAGTGTTATATTACTATGAGTTTCATCTGTCTCATTTTTTCTCTCAGTCAATTCATCATGACTTCAAACACCACCTGGAAACCAGTGATCTGTCTCCCCAATCTACATCTCTACTGCCTTCCAATTACCTAAATTCATATTGGCAATGTCCATTTAAATATATTGTGAGATCCTTAAAATTTATCATGTGCAAACTGAAATTACAATCTTCTCTTCCCTACCACTGTCCCACCATTGTCTACCTTTTTTTCTGAATTCTGTCTTCTATAGTCTCATCCTCTACCCAGCTACACAAGCCAGAAGTTGTGTTTCACGTTTGGCTTCATCCTGCATATTTGGCTTCATCCTGGCTTCACACCTAGTCATTTAAAAAAAAATTCTATTGATTCTGACTCTAAAGTGTGTTTTGACTTAACCCCTTCCTTAATTTTCATGCTACTATCTTCTCTGGCTCCCATGATCTCTGACAAATTCTTGTTGTGTGGAACCCTCATTTAATCAACTCTTTGTAGGAGTGGTTCTCAATCATTGATGTACACCAGGGTTATATATGAATATTTTAAAAGCTATACATGCACAGGGGCATCTGGGTGGCTCAGTCAGTTAAGCATCTGACTTCAGCTCAGTGGTCTATGTGTTTTGTGCTGACAGCTCAGAGCCTGGAGCCTGCTTCAATTGTGTGTCTCCCTCTCTTTCTGTCCCTTCCCCACTCATACTCTTTCTCTCTCTGTCTCTCAAAAATGAATAAATGTTAAAACTTTTTAAAGGAAAAAAAAAAAAAGCTATACAAGCACAGTTCCAGAGCTTTGATTTTCACTGGTCTGGTGCAGAGCCCCATGTTTGATAGTACAAAACCATCATAACAATCTTTATAGAATAAAAATCTGGTCATGTTGTTCAGCTGTTTAAAACTCTTCAGTTGTTGTCAATGCCTGTAGAAAAACATTCAAACTGCTTAATTTGCTATAAAGATTCCTCACTATCTAGCTCCAGCCTAAATTTCCAGCCTTATAAATGTCTCCCCACCCCCATCTCACCTTCACATCATAGGCTGTAAGCATACAAAGTTAATTTTTTAAATGAACTTTTAATTTTATAACAGTTTTAGATTTATAGAAAAATTGTGAAAATAGTATAGCTATCATGTACTCTATATCAAGTTTCTCCTATTATTAACATTTTATATTAGTATGGTATATTAGCCAAAATTATGAAGGAACCAGTATCAATACATACTGTTTAAAGTACATACTTTACTCAGATTTCCTTAGTTTTCACTTAATATCCTTTTTCTGCTCCAGGATCTCAGTCAGGACACTACACTGCATTTAGTCGTCATGTTTTCTTAGGTTCCTCTTGGACCCTGACGGTTTCTAAGATTAACTTTTTTTAATATTTATTTTGAGAGAGAAACAGAGCGTGAGCAGAGGAGGGGCAGAGAGGGAAAGAGAAAATCCCAAGCGGGCTCTGCCAGCCCAAAGCCTAACACAGGACTCAGTCCCACAAACCGTGAGATCATGAACTGAGCCAAAATCAAGAGTCTGATGCTTAACCAACTGAACCACCCAGGTACCCCTCAGATTAACTTATTTTTTGATAACATTGATGGTTTTGAAGAGTACTGTCAGGTATTTTATAAAATGTTCCTTAAATGAGTTTTGTCTGATGTTTTTCTTACATTTAGACTGGGGTTATGAGTTTGGGGGAGGAAGAAGAACACATCGGCAAAGTGCCATTCTCATAACATCATATCAGGAATATATATTATCGAGCCACCTAGGTGGCTCAGTCAGTTGAGTGTCAGGTCATGATCTTGTGGTTGGTGGGATTGAGCCCCAAGCTAGGCTCTGTGCCAACAGCATGGAGCTTGCTTAGGATTCTCTCTCTTCTCTCTGCCCATTCCCCACTCATTTTCATTCTCTTTCTTTCTTTCTCTCTCTGTCTTCCTCTCTCTATCAAAATAAATAAATATTAAAAAAGTGCATACTATTAACATGACATCAGTGTTGATATTAACTTTGATCACCTGACTTAGTATTTGTCAAGTTTCTCCACTGCAGATTAACTTTCTCCCCCTTTCCATACTGTAGTCTTTAGAAGGAAGTCACTCTGTGCAGCCTGCACTTAAGGAATGAGGTTATTGTCCACCCCCTTGAGGATGAAGTATCTACTAAGTTATTTGGAATTCTTCTGCATGAGAGATTTGTCTCCTTTCCTTCATTTATTTATTTAATCATTTATATCCATATGGACATACAGATATTTGTTTTATTTGGAGGATTATATCCCAAAACTATTTTGTTGCTCAAAGTGTTTCAGCTTTGGCCCATTAGGAGCTCTTTCAGTTGGCTCACATGTCCCTTTAGCATACCTCCTTCATTGTGGGGTTTTGAGTTTTGTTTGTCTTGTTTTATTTTTAAGCACTTCTTTGCGTCTGGCACTAATAAGATGCTCCACATCCATCTTGTGTATTCCTTGCCCCAGTCCTAGTATCAGTCATTTCTCCAACGATCCCTAGTTCCTTTTAGTAGAGAAAGGTTTTAGAAACCAAGATCTGGGTGCTTTGTGTGCTTGTTACTACTGGGATGTGGTTACTTCTCAGCCTTCTCAGTCAGCAGAGTAAGGAAACATATGTATATATACTAACTTGCTAACATGTATATACATATCTACAAATATTTCTATCTGTTACATCTGTATTTATATAAAGCTAAACATGAGTTCATACTGATGATTCCAATTCTAATCCATTACCACATATATCATTCCAAGCTTCTATCCTCATTTGTTTGTAACCTTCCATTCCCAGTGAGAAACCTGGTTCCCACTGTCTACTATTTTTTCTAAATTGTTCAATTCCAGTGTATTTTTATAGTGGTTTCAGAATTGTTAACCCCTTTTCAACGGGATTACAGTGCTTATTATACTTCTTGGCTTCAGTTTTAAAGACTAACTCATTTTCAAAGCTACTTTATTAGCATCTTTTTCCAAATTACTTTTTATTTCCTGAATGTGCCATATACTTTCACACTTTTTGTCTCTAATTGTGCCAGCCCCTCTGCCTGAAATGTCCTAGCTTTTATCCTTATCTCCTTGGAATATTGACACTCATTCTTCTAGACTCAGCACAGATTTTGCCTCCACCAGGAAACTTTCTCTGGCCACTATCAATAGACTTTAATCATTCATTCTTCTCTGCTATAATAGCACTTTATACCCACCTTTAACACACATGTATCAAGACTCTTTGTTTCATCTCATTCTTCTTCACTGGATGATAAGATCCTTGAAGTCAGAAACCAAATGGATTTGTCCTTGGATTGCCAAGACTTAACAGTAGTGGATATTGTATGTTAGAATCCTCTTGGATGAAAAATAACAAAAAACCTAATTGTGGCTAAAATATATAAGGACTTAGTTTTCGTACCTAGCAAGAAGTCCCAAGGGAAGGTGATAACTAACATTGGTTTATCTGTTCAGGGCTGCCATCAAAAATCAGATCCTTTTCCTGTTTGTACATAACATTGCATCTAAGTTCAGGAAAGAGGTAGGGTGAGTTTTTGGAAGTAAGATATCCCCTACCCCCTTTCCCTCTGTAGGGAAGCAAAAACATTAGCTCCATAGTAGGCTTCTTTCAGCTAGAACTTGGTGCTTTATCTCCTCCAGCTTTAAGAGAAGCTGGAAAGGTGAGTTTATAGGAAGACTAATCTTTTGAATAAGAACAAGATGTTGGAATAATTACAGATGCTCCAAGTAATCACAAGACCACAAGGAGTTCAGGGATCTGTTTGCTATTGGATAGAAGGCCTAAGAATAGAAGACCAGTCTAAGAAGACTCTTCAAGACAAGAGGAAAAAATGAGTTATCTGGGTAGGAGCATAGGTAGAAAGCACAGGTTCATCTTTTGTGAAATCTAACATACTCTGGCCACCCAGTCTGTAATCCAGACAATTCTATATTCCTCTCTGGAACCTTTCATCTTCTCTTTTATCATGGAGAAATTGTACCATTCCTTGCTGGGAGAACTGGACAGCAACATGCAAAAGAATGAACTAGACCACTTTCTTACACTATACACAAAAATAAACTCAAAATGGATGAAGGACCTGAATGTGAGACAGGAAACCATCAAAACCCTAGAGAAAAAAAAAACAGGAAACAACCTCCTTGACCTCAACCGCAGCAATTTCCTCCTTGACACATCCCTAAAGGCAAGGGAATCAAGAGCAAAAATGAACTATTGGGACCTCACCAAGATAAAAAGCTTGTGCACTGCAAAGGAAACCATCAAGAAAACTAACAGCCCACTGACGGAATGGGGAAAGATAAGTTGCAAATGATATATCCGATAAAGGGCCAGTATCCACAATCTATAAAGAACTCACCAAACTCCACACCCTAAAAATGAATAATCCAGTAAAGAAATTGGCAGAAGACATGAATAGACACTTCTCCAAAGAGAACATCCAGATGGCCAACAGACACATAAAACGATGCACAGTGTCACTCATCATCAGGGAAATACAAATGAAAACCACACTGAGATACCACCTCATGCTGGTCAGAGTGGCTAAAATGAACAAATCAAGAGACCATAGATGATGGTGAGGATGTGGAGAAACGGGCACCCTCCTACACTGTTGGTGGGAATGTAAACTGGTGCAGCCCCTCTGGAAAATAGTGTGGAGCTTCCTCAAAAAACTATGCACAGAACTCCCCTATGGCCCAGCAATAGCACTGTTAGGGATTTACCCAAGGGATACAGAAGTGCTGATGCATAGGAGCACATGTACCCCAATGTTCATAGCAGCACTGCCAACAATAGCCAAATCATGGAAAGAGCCTAAATGTCCATCACCTGATGAGTGGATCAAGAAGATGTGGTATATATACACAATGGAGTACTACATGGCAATGAGAAAGAATGAAATCTGGCCATTTGTAGGAAAGTGGATGGACCTTGAGGGTGTCATACTAAGTGAAATAAGTCAGGTGGAGAAGGACAGATACCATATGTTTTCACTCATAAGTGGAACAGGAGAAACTTAACAGAGGACCATGGGGGAGGGGAAGGTGGAAAGATAGTTCGGGAGAGGGAGGGAGGCAAACCAGAAGAGACTCTTGAATACTGAAAACAAACAGGGTTGATGGGGGTGGGGGAGAGGGGAAAAGAGGTGATGGGCATGGAGGAGGGCACTTGTGGGGGTGATCACTGGGTGTTATATGGAAACCAACTTAATAATAAGCTATAAAAGAAAACAAAAGAAATTGTACCATTCCCGTGTACTCTACTGTTTATTGTTTGGCCCCTTTTCTGTCATGCCTTCTGTGGTTTTGCAGTCAGAATTTCCCAATAGTCCATGGTGGAGTTTGCCTTGCTTTTTCGCAAGTTATAACTAGTTGTAGTTGTTTAAAATAGAATTTACACAGCACTATAGCTTCTGCCTACCTAATTCCACGTTCTTTTAAAATTATGGAAATACATTCATCTGGACACTTTTATTCACTAATTCTGTATTTCACGTTTTTTATATGTAACATCCATTTATGATTTGAAGTTTTTATAATATTCCATTTTGTAACAGGGAAGCGTTATTGATGCATTAGTCCAAAATATGAATGGGTAAATCCTGCATATGTGTACAAGTACCTCTGCCATCTGCTATACCTAGGGATAGAGACCTTTGCAATGAACAAGAAAGCAGAAGTCTCATTAACAGTGAACTACATCTGTCTCATCCATGTGCGTTTTTTACTAGAACTCGTCAAAACTGATAGTGCATAAAGTATGCATGTAACTTAGTACCCTTTCTTAGCCCACCAATACTGATTTTTGCTTCCAGAAGTTAGTTCACACAAATGTGAAATGCCAGGTGGAGGAGTTAAAACAGATTTCATTCTGGTCCAGCATAATGATTTTGGAAACAACTTCCAGTGTAAGTAGCCTGGTTTCCTTCAGATATTTAGGATTGAGGCTGCTTTAAGATGAGTTGACATGAAATCCCTTAAATAACTTGTGAGTCCCAGTAACCCCTAGTGAGTACATGGTGTGGCACCCTTTTAAGGGTGGTCATAGTGAGCAAACACTGAGCATAAGATTTTGATTTTGAAGCTGCCGAGTGACCAATGTCATGGTGTGATCAAAGTGCTCTGCAAATACTTACTGTAATTATTGTTGTTGTTCTGTTCTTGCTAATAGCCTTATTTATACCCTGAAATTATAATCATCTAAAGAAAGATTAAAACAAGATGTATAAGTTTTTTGAGCTGTTTGCCTCACAGATGGTCACCCTTGGAGTTCTCAGAAATTGCCAGGGTTAATTGAAGCTTTAGTTTTCACTGCAGTATAGTTGATACTTAAGTGTTTCTTACCTGTCGGCTTTCACTATCCAAAAACAGTACAACAATAGCACTTTAATTTGCTCTCATTAATGCTAGCCTCTCAGGTAATGTTAGTGCAGTTTTATCTAGATGATGTTTGTTCCTCTGAATGAAACCTTTGTACCAGCTTCCCAGCTGAGAAGAAAAGCTAAACAGTTACAAAGGTAAAAACACAAATGTCTCACTAATTTATTTATTTAAAAGATGCTCAGAACCCAGGAAACATCAAGGGGGAGTTAACTTTCAAATGGAGGGCAGGCATTTAGTGTATGATTAACAGCAGTTTCTTTTCCTGCAATTTCAGTTAGCTGAGACAACTGGGAATAATTCTTGGGGAGCCTAACAAATAGTTTTTGCTTAGAGCTAGCTGAGTGCTCCAAGGATAACTGTTACAGATTCACACAAACAGCAGTAGTATTTGCTCTAGTTCTTTGGTGCTCTACTGGTAGTATTGAGGTATAAGAAAGCAGTCTTAGGATCAAGCTTAGATAGAAGGGCAGGAAGTCCTCCTTTATCTCTACCCCTCAGCTGTGTAAAAGTAGACTAGTGAAAATAAAATGAGTGTTCAAATGTTACATTATTTAGATGATACAAGAGCTCTTTGCCTGTATATTGAGATTTGAGTATTGGAAAAAGAATAATGATGCTTCCTAAATCTGGGGACTAGTGTCTCCCACTGGAATTGCTTTCTATTTAATTAAAGCCCAAGAGAAGAAACAGAATTGCAGAAGATGAAGGAGGAGAAGTAATTCTGGGCCTCCTTAAATCAGTGACAGCAAATTAGCAGCCCCAGTAAAGACTGGAGAATCAATGCTGTAATTCTTCTTGTACAGGAGTGACATACAAAAGTAGAAGGCAAATGAATGAATTATATATATGTGAATAACAAAGATGTAAAACCAAACCACAACAAGAGGTAGAGCGTGGACTCTCCAGTTAGACCGCTTGGGTTCAAATAAAGCCTCATTAGTTACGGGTTGGGTGACCTGAAGCATGTTAGTTTTATGTCATCCTGTATAGGTATGTTGGGTATAAAAAATAGTGCCCTGTGCAAAAACAGACACTCAAATCAATGGAACAGAATAGAGAACCCAGAAATGGACCCACAAACATGGCCAATTAATCTTTAACAAAGCAGGAAAGAACATCCAACGGAATAAAGACAATCTCTTCAGTGAGTGGTGCTGGGAAAACTGGACAACAACATGCAGAAAAATGAACCTGAACCACTTTCTTACACCATACACAAAAATAAACTCAAAATGGATAAAAGACAGAAACGTAAAACAGGAAGCCATCAAAATCCTTGAGGAGAAAGCAGGAAAAAACCTCTTTGACCTTGGCTATAGCAACTTCTTACTCAACATGTCTCTGGAGGGAAACGAAAGCAAAGATGAAATGTTGAGACCTCATCAAAATGAATATCTTCTGCATAGCAAAGGAAACAATCAGCAAAACTAAAAGGCAACTGATGGAATGGGAGAAGATATTTGCAAACAACATATCAGATAAAGGGTTACTACCCAAAATCTATAAAGAAGTTATCAAACTCAACACCCAAAAAAACAAATAATCCAGTGAAGAAATGGGCAAAAGACATGAATAGACACTTCTCCAAAGAAGACATCCAGATTCCCAACTGACACATGAAAAAATGCTCAACATCACTCATCATCAGGAAAGAACCAATCAAAACCACAATGAGATACCCCCTCACACCTGTCAGCATGGCTAAAATTAACAACTCAGGCAACAACAGATGTTGGTGAGGATGCGGAGAAAGAGGATCTCTCTTGCACTGCAGGTAGGAATGCAAACTGTTGTATCCACTCTGGAAAATAGTGGGGGAGGTTCCTCAAAAAGTTAAAAAAAGAACTCTACAACCTAGCAATTGCACTACTAGGTATTTATCTAAAGGATACAGGAGTGCTGTTTCAGAGGGGCACATGCACCCCAATGTTTATAGCAGCACTATTGACAAAGCCAAATTATAGAAAGAGCCTAAGTGTCCCTCAACTGATGAATAAAGAAGATGTGGTGTGTGTGTTATGTATATAAATGGAATATTACTTGGCAATGAAAAAGAATGAAATCTTGCCATTTGCAACAACATAGAACTAGAGTGTATTATGCTAAGTGAAATAAGTCAGTCAGAGAAAGACAAATATCATATGATTTCATGAACATAGGGATGGGGAAGTGAAGCAAAAATAAGATAAAAACAGAGAAGGAAACAAACCATGAGAGACTCTTAAATATAGAGAACAAACTGAGGATCACTGATGGGTATTGGGTGTGGGGTGAGGGCACTAAGGAGCACACTTGTTGGGATGAGCACTGGGTGTTATATGGAAGCAATGAATCACTAAATTCTATTCTTAAATTATTATTACACTATATGTTAACTAACTTGGATTTGAATTAAAAATAATAATAATAAATATTAAAAAATAAAAATAAGATAAAACAGAATCCTTACCCTCAAAACATCAAAATCTAGATGGTCAAATCATGCAAATATATATATATATGTCTCCTGAGTGATGTAGTCTGGTGGATCCCCCAAGAGTCAGAGAATGATGTCCCTGCATATTGGGTTGGCCCAGGACAATGCTGTAGAGAAGCAGGGACAGGGTTATAAGGGATCTATTAAGATGCAAGAGTAGGTAAGGCAAAGAGCAAAGAGGAAGAGGAAAAGCACTCCAGGCAGGAGGAAATCATTAGCAGGAAGGGAGGAAACACTGTAATAAAAAAGAAAGAAAGGAAGAAAAAGAAAAAAATGTGCACTCAGCTGTTATTAGGTATAGTGTTCTTTCTATGTGTCATTTAGGTCAAGTTGATAATGTTTAATTCTTCCATATCCATATTGATTATTTGATAGTTTGTTTCTAAATGCTCTTTTTATTCCTGGGAGAGGAGTATCAAAATCTCAAAGAATTACTGTGAATGTGTTAATCCTTTTAAAAAGTTTTGTTCATTTTTGCTTCATGTATTTTGAAGCTCTGTTATTATGTACATGCACATTTAGGATTGTATTTCTTGATAAATTGGCTCATCATTATTAAATGTCCCTTTTTATCTCTGTAATAGTCTTCTTGGGATTTTTTTAGTCTACTTTGTTATTAAATAACAAAAATTCAACAGAGTAAATTTTAAAAATCTAGTTGGCTTTATTAACCAATTCACAAATCAGGCAGCATCTCATCTAGCAAATAGAAAGGAGGTCTAATGTGCTACAGAAAGGAAAAGGTTTTTAAAGGTAAAGAGGGAGTGGAAAAAAGGAAATTATTAGCAGAGAATCCATTGTTTTAGGCAAGGTTGCCCTCTTAAGGGGAACTGAGAGGTTGTTTCCATAAAGTCCCTAGTGCTGACCAGGAAAGTCTCATGCTGACTGGTTAAAGGTTGCATTTCTGGGGGCTTAAAATTACAGTTAGGTTAGGTATTAAGTCTTATTTTACTGACATAGGGCCTTAACCTACGTGATGCCATTTGGGCCTGTGGTTTTATTTTTAACCAGTTTTCTCATGCAGTATTTGCTTAGTATCTCTTTTTATTTTATTTGTATTTTTATGTTGAAAGTGCTTTTCTTATAGACAGTATGTGGTCGAGTCTTGCTTTTTCATACAAATTGACAATCCATGTCTTTTAATTGGACTCCATTTACATTTAATGTAACTATTGATATAATTGGGTTTAAATATGCCATGCTAGGGGGGCCTGGGTGTCTTAATCAGTGAAGTATCCCACTCTTGATTTCAGCTTGGGTCATGATCCCAAGGTCATGGGATCAAGCCCTACATCAGGCTCTGTTCTGAGTATGGAGCCTGCTTAAGATTCTCTCTCACTCTCTGCCTTTCTCCCCCATTTGCTCGTTCTCTCTCTCTCTAAAACAAAAAAAATAAAAATAAATTTAGAAAGATAAATATGCCATCCTAGTATTTGTTTTCTAATTGTCTCATTTGTTTTTAGTTTCTCTTTGCTTCCTTTTCTGACTCTTTTGGGTGAATGGAATATTTTTAGCTATACTTCTTTGTCTTATTTCAAATAAAAATATTACTTGGGGCTCCTGGGTAGCTCAATCAGTTAAGCATTCCACTCGATTTTGGCTCAGGTTCTGATCTCACGGTTTGTGAGTTCGAGCCCCACGTCAGGTTCTGTGCTGACAGCACGGAGCCTGCTTGGGATTCTCTCTCTCCCTTCCCCTCTCTCGGCCCCTCCCCTGCTCACACTCACTGCTTCTCTCTCTCAAAATAAATAAATAAATAAATAAACATTTCAAAAAATACTACTTATTCATGCAGTTTCATGTATTTTGAAGCTGTTATTATCTACATGCACACCTAAGATTGTATATCTTGGTGAGTGCAAATAATATATTAATTAAACTTATATTCAAATTAGGGTATGCCAAAAGAAAGTTAAGAGAGGGTACATAAAGAGAGTGGAACACTCTGGTGGCAGAAATCAGCTTCCTATACCAGAATTCTTTCTGGGGTTGACCTTGCCCATCTTTTCTTTTCCCATCACAAAATGGAACCAAGTCCTAGTAGACATTAAGCTAACATGATGGTTATAACATAAGACACACACTTTTAAATCACTGTAATCAGCGTAACTGAATAGCTGCCTGTGTACTGCCACACTCTTCCGTCATGTCCTTCCTCCGTGCTGTACGCTGCGTAGGAGCCAGACTGGAAAATATGAAGTCGTTTCCTTCTAATGAAATTTATGTCAGACAAGTATCACTTTTGTATTATCAAACAGTTAATTTATGAGCAGGTTAGTGCTGCCCTTAGAAGCTTACAATTTAGTTAAGAAGGCATTTATGTAATTTTATTATGTATTTTTCTATATTGTATTATATAAATGTATCATATTTATATAATAAAAAAGATAAAGAGCAATACAAGGCTGTGTATAACTGTTACAGATAATAAATGAGGTAAAGATGTTTACATAGTTAATTAGAAAAATAAGTTGCCTAAACAGCTGCCTATAGAGATTCTTGATCATTTATAGTGAGAGAAACATGTATCTTTTTTCCCATCTTCCTCTTCTGTATAGATAGATATAGATAAGTATCACATGATTATTTGAAGATTGAAATTTCATTTTGATTTGGGTGGAAAACGTTTACATCATTTTACACTTTTGAGCATGAATTGCCTCTCCTTCTAGGTGTAATCAGTTTCTACTCTTCAGCATACAGATTTTATGAATAATATTCAGTGCAGAGAGAGAGCTCTAAAAATAATTGTGCAGGTAGGGTTTTGTTAGTCCTACATGAAACAAAGGCAGGAGAAAAGAACAAAGGCACATCAGAGGAAAGGTAGTGGTAGTCAGAGCATTTAATTTCATTTGCCTCCACCAAAGAGCTTGCATTTAGCAGAGAAGGAAAAACAAACAGGAAACAGGAGATCTGTAGTAGCTATTGAATGTTCCATTTCTCATCACTGTTAGTCACATTTGAATGGAACCATTACAGTCTTTTTGGTGTATAACTAAGCCTTTTTTTTTTTCCTCCAAAAAGAAGATCTTGAATTTTATATTTAAAAGCACAATGAGATGTTTTTGACATTCTGCAGTTCATTTTGAAAATCACAGTTTTAAAATCCATTGCTTTTCAGTAAGGTGGTAAAGGAGATATATATATATATATATATATATATATATATATATATATATGTATATATATCTATATATGTCATTTTTACATGTAAGAATAGTACCTTAGATAGTCTCTAATGAGTATTATGTATACATACCTTTTAGCATCTCTTCCTATCTAGCAGCTTACAGCATTAGGCTGAATGTTTTGGTGAACAACTGAGTGGAGGTGAAATGCTGAGCAGTAGAACAATGGATTTTTATTATAAAAAGTAAGCTTCTTTCTGATACTTTTTCATAAAGATTGTAAGCCAACATATTTGCCAGCATATAATTAAGATGGCATACTCTTTAAATGTTAAAATTATTCTTTCAGAAATGGAGATGCAATTGACTAACCAACTGATGATTCTCCTCTTAAGCTAGGATTATCTGTTTTGTACAGGAAAATCTATTTTGCAAATGTGTTACTGACTATTCTTACTAATAAATGTATATGGGTGGTTAGAATTAAGAATTGCTGGGCTCATATCTTACTACAGTATTTACTTATTATTTGACTAAATTTCCTATTATTCAGCTCAGCCCAGGAAAGGAGATTTAATAGCTTTGTTTTCTTCTGCTGCTACTACTACTATTCTACTTGTTGGTCAAGTGATCATGAAGTATTCCCTAGAAATATGTTTGCTTAGAATCCCCAAACCAAAATAATAAAATCGTTTCAAAAACAACTTTTAATACACAAAATTCAGATTCTGGGCTGATATGCTTTGGCTTTGTGCTAAAAATTAAACAAACAAATATCAAACAAAGCAAAGTTGGTCAAGGCTATGACTTATGAAGAATGCCAGCCAATGGTACACACTCTAAATATTCTTTTTCCTTATCTTGGCCTGAAAATACTTCAGGAGAGAAGCTATCATACCCATCTTTCATTTAAAAATGATTAGTTTTCATATCTTTTCTCAGATTCTAAACCTTTGGACCAGGTTTTGACTATTAGATAAAACAATACACTGTGTAATCCACATTGACTAATTAATCATTTATAACTTTACAGGTACTGATTAGGATGAATGTGATTTGGAGAAATTCTGTTTCCTGTCTAAAGATAAGAAAGGTGCCGCATAGATACCAAAGTGGCAATCACCCAGTGGCCCCTCTGGGATCAAGGATTTTAACTGACCCAGCCAAAGTTTTTGAACACAACATGTGGTGAGTTACCTTTTGAGGTCTAATATTATATATGTCTGTTAAACATTAACAGTGGTATTATTTTCATTTAGTGCCAAGAAAGGATTTTAAAAGTTGATTAGTGTTGTTAAGGTCCAGAGGCAGGGTCACTCATCCTAACTCAAGTGTTGCAAATTCTGAATTTCTTCACAAATGGAATTGGGAAAATGACACTTCCCAAGTGCTTTCCTCAACTTTGGCATTCTTGCACCACCTCTGGTCCTGAGTACTTGTCAGTCAGCAACTGTATATTCAGTACCTGCTGCTTACTAGCAGGGAGAACACACTGGTATGACCCTAGTCTGTGCTTTTAGGAAATCCATTCTCTATTTGGAAAGATAGATCTTTACAGGAAAAATTGATAATTAGCAATACATGGCAGCAAAGTGTAAGGGCCCAATGTGTTCTTATAATGACTTGGATAGTTAAAGCTGGAATAAGGGTATTCTACGTGTATAAAAAGTCACAAAACACAAAGATTAAAAAGTGTAAGCATATTCAGGAGACTCTGAACAGGATAGTTTCCCTAAAATAAAGACTCTTTTAGGAAATTTATAAATGATAAGGTTGGAATGACAATAGAGGAGGTATGGGAGGGGGAGCAGGATTGTGTGAGTTCTTGAATTCACAGCTGGAGTGGAAGGCTTTAAAGAGCCACTAAAAAGAAATGAGAGTACACATAGGGTATTAACTACTGTATTTTTATTTGGTTAACAGTATACTAACTAGAAGCAGGGAAGGACCAATGAGAGAGAGATTTCAAAGGAAGAATAAACAGAACCTGATGCTTTTGTAGAATAAAGGAAAAGGAAGCATTTGACTCTGAAGTCTTGATCCAAGAAAACTAACTGAAATTTATTAATTAGTTCCACACTATACAGTATGTGGCCACTAGTCGGATGTGGTTTTATTGAGCTCTTGAAACCTAACTAGTCTGAAGTGATATGTGCTGTAACATTTTGAAGACTTAGTATGGGCTGTCTCAGCCTTAGTGCTATCTTTTTGAAAACCTCTGCACCATGAGGAGGAAAAAGCAAATGTGCAGGCTAAAGTATAAAAGAAGATGAGGTGGAGGTCCAAATAAACTACTAGCTTGTGAACCCATGAAAGACACAGGATCAATAATAAGGAAAGACAGAGACCAGGGATGCCATTACAAATTGTTGAACTGCATGCTAACTTTCTAGAGTTTGATTCCGTGGGTCTTGAATGTCCATTGCCATCTGATCACAAGGACCACCTTTGAGTGACCCACCTTGCTTATTATACCAAAACAGTCCCTTTTGGTCCTTTGCTTTGCACCTGTGACTTTCAGGACTAATTCTGTTTTCATTTGTGGCTGAATGTAACATGTGTACAATAAATCATCTCTAGTGATGTCTTAGCTGAAGAAAAAAAACAGTACAGGGGTGCCTGGGTGACTCAGTCAGTTCAGCATCTGAGCTTTGATTTTTGGCTCAGATCATGATCTCACAGTTTGTGAATTCAAGCCCTACGTCAGGCTCTGCACCAACAATGTGGAGCCTTCTTGGGCTTCTCTCTCTCTCACTCTCTGCCCCTCTCCTGCTCATGTACACTTTCTCTCTTTTGAAATAAATAAATAAACATTTAAAAAAAGAAAGTAAAATAAGAAGAGGTAAAATATATCATTAAAAATTTTTATACTGTACCACATGTTAAGATGATATTATTTTGGATATATTGACTTAAATAAAGTATATAATTTTTTAATTTCTTTAATAGTTTATTTTCAAATTGGTTTCCATATAACACCCAGTGCTTCTCCCCACAAGTGCCCCCCACCATGACCATCACCCCGCCTCCCTCCCTCCCCTCCCCCTCCCCCTTCAGTCCATGGTTCGTCTTCAGTATTCAATAGTCTCTCATGATTTGTGTCCCTCCCTCTCCCCAGCTCTCTTTCCCCCTTCCTCTCACTATGGTCCTCTGTTAGGTTTCTCCTGTTAGACCTATGAGTGTAAACATATGGTAAAATATATTATTAAAATTCATTTCTTTTAGCTTTTTAAAAGTTTATTTTGAGAGAGAGTGTGCATGCACATGCGTGTGAATAGGGAGTGGGAGAGCAGAGAGAGAGAGAATCCCAAGCAGGCTTCGTGTTGTTAGCACAGACCCCAACATGGGACTTGATCCATGAACCATGAGATCATAACCTGAGCCAAAATTAAGGGTCAGACACTAAACTGTCAGCCACTCAGACACCCCTCTTTTAGCTTTTTAAAAAATGGCCACTAGAAAATTTTAAATTATATCTGTGGCTAACATTATACTTTTTTGGACAGTTGCTGAATTAAACTACTTTGCCTGCCATCACCAGTATGGACAGTTAGAGTAGGCTGCAAGATCATTGCCAGGCAATTAAACCTCCACAGGAACTGCTGGTCCTAGGCAAGTTCTTGGTTTACCAAGTTTTTATTCTTCATTAGAGTCTCGTGATTTAGCAGTCTATGTTCTCTTCTTCCATCTGCTGCCACCAGCTCTTTTGTCCAAGGTTCCTGCCTACTCACTTACATTCTGTTTTGTCATAGGCCCTCAGGGAAGCAAGGGTCCTCTGGGTCAATGCCTCTCAAGCATTGTGGGCTAGCTTTGGGCTGCTGTACAAGAATCCCTTGGGGAGTTATTATTTCACTAGGTCTGGAGGTATGGCCGAGAAATTTGTAATTTGAAAAAGCTCTTTTAGTAATTCTGTTGAGCAACCAGGTTCAGGAATCTTTGATCCACTCCAGTGGTTTTCAGACTTTTCTTTTGCAGCAGAATTTTTTTCCAGGTGAAGTCTTAACCTAGAATCCCAATATTTAAAAGGTAAAAACAAACCTGGTCTTAATGAAGGGTATAGAGGCCTGAGGCATCAACAGCTCCACCTCTTTTTTCCTCTCCCACCTCGCTTCCTTCACTGTACAAATCTCATGGCCTTTTGGGGTTCTGTTAATCCAAGTTTGAAAAACCTTGATCTAGTCTTAACAGCTGTCTTTCTGTCTCCACAGCATACTCCCTCAAAGTTTATGCATCCTGTGCCAGGGTACTCTAGTGAACTCTCTCCAAAGGTGGATTCATACTGTAATAGTAAAAATAATTTCCTCCAAACGAAGAGGAAAGTAGTTGCTTCATATCATCATCTCATGCACCTGTTTTGTTGTTGCTGCCTTTTCTGTTTGTTTTTTGGGTTTTTGTTTTTTGTTGTTTTGTTTTTTTGGTTTTTGCTTAAGTATTTGTAAGTTAAACTGAAAACCAGAAGATTGGTTTATTTTCCCCTTCTTTCAAGTCCAAGTTCTGTCCAAAAGTTCTGACTTCCTTATTTCCTCCTTTATAGTTAAGAATAATGTTGCCTCTCTTGACGAATTTTGATTTTTAAAAGATATTTTTAGAAAACTACTGTATCTGTCAGTTTTCTCTCAGAGAGAGAAACAGTTTTCTCTGTAGAGTTATCTACAGTTTATTTTTCTGTTAAGCCTTTAGTTCAGTTAATAGTATGGTTTACTTATATGTGACTCACTTTTTACAAATATTTTTTGAAGAAAAAGTAAATATAGCCCTTTTTATTCACTTTCTAATATCCTGAGAAAGAATTTCCCTCCAGCCCATTTCACTAAGAAGCCCGAGTTGTAACGAAGATAACGGAGATGGAATGAAATGAAAAACAAAGTATTCTTCCTTCAACAAAATGAATAAAAAGTAATAAAAGCAAGCAAAAACTACCAACAGCAACCAGAAAAATCCATAAACATGGAGAATTAGTGATCAAGGAAAGAAACTGTAGATTCATGTGCAGCTCAGAGTGGCTTCTAACCTCATCTCCATCTCTCAGAAGCCGTACCAGGAAAGGAAGATCAACTGACAGATAATTACTAATAGTCATTAGCAGGCCCAGTAAAAGTTGAAAAAGAACTCTTGAAAATAAATGGTTTTGCCTGTGGCAGCAGAGTTTAAGGTCTCAGCAGAGCAGGGGAAATCTTCAGGCTCACAATTTTGAGGGGTTCTATGTTGAATTGAAAGAACTATCCCAAGCCCTAGAAAACCCTTTTAGGAATAGGACACATCTTAACTAGACAGGTGAAACCTAGCAAAAGACTTAATGAAAGGAAAGTGAAGGGAAGGGGAAAGGAAGGGAGAAAGAAGAGAGAGTGGAGCGGGGGAGAGGGGAGGGAAGAGAAAGCAGATTCACACCCTTATAAAGGCTGTCCACTACCCAATGGAGTTTCCTCCATCTCTTCCAATTCTGACGCCCTCAAAATGTAGAAAAGTGGGTAAAAATCTATAATACTGAACCATCAAACTCCCAGTTTACAGAGATAGATAAATAGATCTCTGGGTAAGGTTGGGTGTCAAGAGAATTTATATGCAGAAAAACAGAAAGAAAGGAGGGAGAAGGAACATAGCATGCATTATTGATTAGTTTGCATTTTCCAGTATTTGAAGGAAATCACAATATGTATTCTCTTTTTGCCTGGATTCTTTAACTAAGCGTAATTACTTTGAGATTTATCCATGTTGTTGCATGTATCAATAATTTGTTCATTTTCATTGTAGTTAAAAGACACATGAGAGCTTTTTTAGGCTCTCAAAATTCAATAAACAAAGCTCATAATGAGAATATATAAAAAGCTCCAAAATTCAACAAAGAGCCCAATAAAAATGGACAAAATATTTGAACAGATACTTCACCAAAACGACACACAGATTAAAAAAAAGAAGATACATGGATAATAAGCACATGAAAAGATGATCAACATCATTCGTCATTAGGGAAGTGAAAATTAAAGTTAACAATGAGGGCACCTAGCTGGTTCAGTCAGTAGCGCATGCGATTTTTGATCTTCCCGTCATGAGTTTGAGCCCCTACGTTGGATGTAGAGAGTACTTAAAAATAAATGAATAAATAAACAGCTTTCCAAAAAAAGATAAAGACACAGTGAAAATCTACTACAAACTTATTAGAATAGTTAAAATTCAAAATAGCGTACTGAGTATTAGGATGTAGAGGAACTGGAACTTTCATACACTACTGGTGAGAACATAAAATGGCATAACCACTTTGGAAAACAGCTTTGCAGTTTCTTAAAAAAATAAACACAAACCTGTAATATGATTCAGCCATTCCATTCTAGATATTTATTTACTCAAGAGAAAAGAAAGCATATGTCCATACAAATACTTATACATGATTATTCATAGCAGCTTACTTATACTAGCCAAATTCAAAAACAACCCAAATGCCCATGACTAAGTAAATGGACAAACAAATTGTATATTACATATGTAGTGGAATACTACTCATTAATAAAAATGATCTATTGATAAACACAATATGGATGAATTTCAAAATAATTACGCTGAGAAGAAGCTAAAAATAAAGCATATGTATTGTACTCTTAGAACTACACCAGGAAATGCAAACTAATACACAGATACAGACAGCAGATCAGTGGTTGTCAGTGGAGTTGGGGGCTGGTGATGAGAAGGGGAGGGCTGGAAAGGAGAAATTATAAAGGCACAGTAGGAAACTTTTGAGGGTGATGGACATATTCATTATCTTGATTGTGGTGATGGTTTCATGAGTGTCAACATGTGTCAGAACTTCTCAAATTGTACACTTTAAATATGTACAGTTTACTATATGTCATTTATACTTCAGTAAACCCATGTAAACTATGGTTACATCCATATTGGAAAATAATGTAGTAGCTAACAAAAATAAGAGAGATCTGGGGCACCTAGGGGGCTCAGTCAGTTAAACATCCAACTCTTGACCTCAGCTCAGGTCTTAACTCACAGTCATGAGTTCAAGCCCCAAACTGAGCTCTGTGCTGGGTGTAAAGCCTACTTTAAAAAAACAAAAAGAGAGAGCCACATATGTTGATATCAAGAGATAGCTATGGTGTGTCTCTGAAAAAAAAGAGCAAGTTTCAGGAAAGTATCTTATGTCTCATTTTATTAAGAAATTCTTGTGCATTTGCTACCTGTATATATCTTTGTTTTTATACACAGAGAAAAGTGTGGAAATGTTCATGTCATATTGTCAGTTTTTATCTCAGGAATGGGCACGATGATGAGAGGTAGAGATTAAATTTTATATTTTATAGGCATTAGTTATTGTTGGAATTTTAAAAGAATGCCCTCCATGCACCTATTCCCATCTTACTCTCTACCCGATAAATTCTTTATTCTTTAATAGCTGATTAGAACTCATGTTATTAAAATTTTGAGATCTACCAAATCTTCTTTATCTTTATGTCTCCAATTCACATTTCAGTGCTTGAAAGATACAGGTTCTCAATAAATGTCTAATGATGGAAGTGTTTATTATTTCTTCTAGCAACTGTGACATCTATTCAATGGAATAGAGAATATATAGAATATGCATAAGTGGGAAGGCATTGCTTCTTTCTGTGTGTCTTCTGTAAGTCCTTCATTCCTAAGTAGGAAACTGATTTACTAATATCAGTCATCAACGGAAATACTGTAGCCAGAAAGATAAGTGGGCAGCCAGAAGTCATAAGTATAAGTTAGTGTCAATAGTAGAAACGATTTAATTGAAATCAGTTAATTATTAGCTGATACACCTGTAACAATTATGTATCATCCATCCGAGACTCACATTTGTTTCACTGATTAACATCTCTGAAATCTTGATATTGCTTACAATTGATGACATCTTACAATTATAACTGGAGTGTTTTTTCTTTCTTACTGGTACAGAAAATAATGGTGTTTTGGATTTGATGAAATAGGATAATTACAATTCCAAAATAATCTTAATTATATATTGTTTTTAGAATTATTGCCTTTATTTTACTAACACAAAAACTGAGAGATACAGAAAATTTAAATGATTTTCATACCATATATCAAAGTTAACATATATAGAATATTTGTTATATTGTTAGAAAAGCATTGACCTTTTTAATACATGGATAAATGGGCAGTACACAGAGACTTGATCCAGGAGGAAGTCCATGTGAGCATATGAGGAAATATACAACAATAAAAGAAATACAAATTCAACAATAAGGTACCTTTTTATATCTATTGAAATAGTATCAAAAAAGAAGAGAGAGAAATGTAAAATCACACTCAGTTCTGATTAGCATTGTAAATTAGTATAATGTGTTTAGTTATCTTTCTTTTTTATTTGTGTCATTTGTTTGTTTATTTTCTCTACTAGCTTTTTGGCTATACATCTTTACATTATTTTTTAGATATTATTCTAGAAAAATAGTTTCAAACATTTTTGTCTCAGAACCTCTTTAGACTCTAATCTTTATCATTTATTCATGTAAATTATATCCAGTGATGTTTTCCATATTAGAAATTAAAACTGAGTCATTAAAAATATTTAATTCATTTTAAAACAACAATAATCCATTACATGTTATATAAATTACATATTTTACTGAAAATATCCATTTGTTCCCCAAATAGAGTGACATTGTTTTAAATGTTTGTAAGACTCTTTAATGTCTGGTTTAATGGAAAAAGCTAGATTCTCATATCTGCTTCTTCATTCCATCTGTTGTGATACATTATTTCGGTTGAATTATATGAAGAAAATTTGGCCACACACAGATATGTGCTAGTAAAGGAGAGGAGTTTTCAAAGAGCATTTAAAGATAATTATAGGTATTTTTCCTGATATTACACTAAATCTCAGCAGTGGTAGTTTCATAGTTACAATATGGAATATGAAACTATATCAGTATAATTCATTGATACATTTTGCACTTTGGATATTTTATTTCTGTATCATTTTATAACATTATGCATGGATGATTTGGAATAGTTTGATTCTGTTTTAGAGAAATCTTTCAAATGTTGACACATTTCATTATACAATATTTTAAAATAACTTTTATATTATCATCACTACTCTCATCAGGAAAATCTCTTCATATTGGTTGGGAAGCTGTCAAACTCATGGGTGGACACAGCTTTTCAAAATCCTGATTTTGCTTTAAAACACAAAATTTATCTTTGGCAGCAAGTGTTGTCATTTGTTTTCCTTAAAGTGGAAGCACATTTCATTTACTTTTAACGTATGTCAAATACCCAAGTCTGAATAATGATAGTTTGTCTATAGTAGCATTTTCAACAAAAAACAGGATTCCCTGAAAAAAACAGATAATTCCGTTCACAACACAATCAATCATACAAGCTCTTTTCTAAAAGTCAGTCATCATACTTCAGAATGCAGATATGCTTTATGCATTGCCTCCCATTTTGTCACTTAGAATATTAGACACATGTATACCAAGGGTCAATATTTTATAAAATAGTTTTTATTGCTTTATCAGGCACATTCTTCAGTGAATTAGATTTTTTAAAACAAAACCTGGTGAATTCTTTACCACCCACCAAACAACTACTGGGGCACCTGGGTGGCTCAGTCTAATCTGACTTCGGCTCAGGTCATGAGCTCTCCGTTTGTGGGTTCAAGCCCCACATTGGGCTCTGTGCTGACAGGTAGCTCAGAGCCTGCAGCCTGTCTTTGGATTCTTTGTCTGACTCTCTCTCTCTCTCTCTGACCCTCTGCTGTTCACGCTGTCTCTCTCTCTCAAAAATAAATATGAACATTAAAAAGATTTTTAAAAAAGAATCAACAACTACTAGTACATTTTGGTATCACTGTCTTGTTTCATGTTGGGGCAGCTGCACTTTTACCTGCCATTGTTTTTATACCAACAGTGCAAACATCAATCAGTGAAAAAGGCAAATAGCAGTATTACATAGTTTTGACTTAGTGAACCACCTGACAGGATGGACAACACTTTGATACATAGTCCTAGAGATTACAGTGTTGCTGTCACTGTCAACTTGATACAGTTCACTTAGAATTAATATTATGCCACATAATATAAAATGTTAAGATTACAATAATATGATTCTCCTTATGGGTTCAATGTGTGTTATATTGTTGCTGTATAGTTTCCTTCTATATGTTATGAGCTCTATGATTCATTGTTATTATTTTTGCCACATAGAGTTAGGAATTTTGTTAAGGAATTAAGACAAAGTGTAAAAAAATTGTGTTATAGTTACCGACATATTTATTACTTCTCATCTCTATATTCTACTCTCTGGATCTGAGTCTCTTATCTAGTACCATTTTCCTTGAACCTGAAGGACTTTAACATTTCTTGTATTATAGATTCTGCTAGTAACAAATTCTCTTAAGTTTTATCTGAAAGTGTTTTTATTTTTAAATTTTGAAAGACATTTTCACTATGTATAGAATTCTGAGTTGACAGAAGTTTTTCTTTCAGTACATTAAAGATGTCATTCATTGTGTTCTGGCCTCCATTGTTTCTAATGAGAAGTCAGCTGATGTTTGTATTACTTTTCCCCTCCCTAAAAAAGCTTTTTTTTTTTTTTTTTAAGATTTCTTTTTACCTTTGGTTTTTAGCAGTTTTCTGTGTATTTAACATGCCTGGAGTTTGCTTTGTTTCTTGGATTTACTATTCGTTATTTTTTTTTTTTAAATCAAATTTGGAAAAACTTCAGGCAGTATTTCTTCAGGTTTTTTTTCCCTTATTTACTCTGTCTTTTCTATTATTGGGACTTCAACTTGTGTGTTTCTTAGACCCAATTTGTATATCCCATAAATTATGAAGACTTGCACATTTATTTTCCAGTTTTTTTCCCTCTGTTCCTGTTTGAATAATTTCTACACCTGTAAGGCTTTAAGTTCACTAACCTTTTCTTTTTGTAGTTCCATTAGCTGTTATGCCTACCCAGTGAATTTTTCACTTTAGATCTTGTATATGGGTTAGGTTTAGAATTTCCTTTTAATGGTTTCCATTTCTTTGCTGAGGTGTCCCCATCTATTCATCAGTTCACTCTATCTTTTCCTTTAAGTCTTTAAGCCTTTTTCAAAAGCTATTTTAAAGTCCTTGTGTACTAATTCTAACATTTGAGTTTTCTCAGTCAGTATGTATTGGCTGCCTTTTCTCTTGATTAGGGATCACATTTTCCTACTTCTTCAAATGCTGGTAGTTTTGATTGTGTGGTGGACATTTTGGATGATATATTTTATGGAATCTAGATTATTATTTCTAACTTTAAAGGTGTTGGATTTTTTCTGGCAAGTGGTTGAATTACTGCCAAATCTCTCTGGTCAGGTGAGATTAATTTTAAGTGTTGTTAGGATGAGACTATTTTGATATTGTCCTGAATCAAGTTTGGGTCTTATTCCTGTGGCATGGCATTTCTAGGATCTTAACTGGATAATAGAGGTATTCAGAGCAGTCTTTCCACTCTGGCTTAGCCAGAATTCCAATAACTCTGAGCACCGCACTGCATATGTCCAGTCAGGTTTTTTTTCCCTTTTTTCCTTTACTTTCACTGCCGGAATCTATCAGGACCTGTGGAGTCTGTGCTGTTGGTGAATAGCCAGCACTAATTAAGCATAAGGAGGACTCTCTTGCAGATTTCTTGAACCTACCCTTCTGTCCAGCCTTCTCTTCTTCATTATTCTGCTACACAAAGTCTCACCACCTCAGCAACTCTGAACCCTGGTCTCTGCCTTTTCAACAAAAGTGCCACTCAGTAAGACGGCCACTCTCTTCTTGGCTGTAACTCTGTACTGTGGTCTAGAGCATGGCCCAGACAGAAGGCCAGGGTGAATGTGGGGACTGACCTTTTGTGTTTCTCTTCTCTTAAAGATCACAGTCCTGCACTGTCTGAAGTGTAATCCAGTGCCTAAAAATAATTCCTTCATATATTTTGTTCAGTTTTATCATTGATTATGGTAGGAGGGTAAGCCCATTACCACATACTCCATCATGGCCAAAACTAAAGTCCTATTCAGCAGTTTTAAGTCATAATTATGAAGATTTTATAGCCTTATCAAGAATGTTTGTGTATATACAAATACAGAAGGGGAACTTAAAAACTAAGAACTTTTAATCTGTTAGAATATTTAAATGAAATTTAAATTAAAAATTCTCTTTAGAATTTTCTATTATGATTATAATTATAACTGCAATACATATGATTTTGTTATGGAATTAAGGATTATTAATATAATTTTAAGATGAAAGTAATATCCTCTATTTCTTCCCTTTTTTAATCTAAGAATATTTTACATTTAATTCACTAGTCACCTAATAAATTTGTTAAATTTGTTCTTAAATTTTGTTTTATGATGAGACATACCAGCAAATAACAAAGACAAAAAAACATTCTATCCATATAGCTTTCACTGGGTACTTTAGTTTATATCTAATTATTAAAAATTGTTATAGTGGCACCACATTCAGCAGAATTTTCAACAGGCAGTATCCTCAAAAATGTTAGTACCCAAGCAAAATAATTGAGATGTGTTGTGTGTGTGTGTGTGTGTGTGTGTATGTATGTTTAACTTTTCCAAACCAACCCAAATACACAATTATTTAGACTGTCAACTGCAATCAACTTAAAGCTAAAACAAGGAATCATCATTCAATTACACTTTACATATAGAAGGAATAAGAAGTATGAACATATGCACATTCATGAACTGAGATCATGACTTATGACTACTACAAAATTATAAGACAGATTCTACCATCCATATTGTAAAAATTTATTACTCAAAAATTATTTTTGAGATTTCTTTTTCTCAAATTCAAGTTTTCAGAAAAATATTAAGTGTATTTTGTATTTTCTGCTCAATTCTCTCTTTTTTTTTAAGTGTATTTGTTTTTTGAGAGAGAGAGACAGAGAGAGAGCACACGAGTTGGGCAAAGAGAGAGGGAGAGAGAATCTCAAGCAAGTTTTGCACTGTCAGTGCAGAGCCTGATCTGGGACTCGATCTCACAAACTGCAAGATCATGGCCTGAGCCAGTATCAACAGTTGAATGCTTAACTGACAGAGCCACCCAGGTACCTCAGCTCAGTTACCTGAGCACCACCCAGGTGCCCCAAGGACATTTTAAAACAGTAATCTCAATTCTATTATTTGAACATAATTGTTTTTGTTCACCCAATGTCTTTATAATTTTATTTCGTTTTGATTGTAATACATACACAATTTTAGGATCTGCTGTTTTAAACTCATGTTTCACAAATACTTTTCCATGTTGCTAGTAAATGTCATATTTATAAGTTTAAATATCTGCATAATATTCCTTTAAGTCACCATAATTTTTTACCCTATCACTGAAATTATTTTCCATTTTTTGCTATTACATTTGGTATTCTAGTGAATATCATTTTACAGGTACTTCTCTGTTTTTTTTTAGTGACTTCATTACAGTAAATCCCCAGAAGCACAGTTCATAGGTCAAACAGTATGAAGTATTTTTTTCCTTTGTTGTTAATGATGGTGGTTGTAATACTTGATTATTTTCAATTTGTTTGTTATTTGTCTGTATGCTTAAATTCTATTGTAATTGTATTTATTACTTACAAACCTGAATGATTCTTATTGCTGTCTGTTGGGTTTAGTATATGTGAATCAGACTCTTCCAATATAAAGAAATGCCATAAAGCAGCAGGTCTGGAGGAAGTTCTCATAAATACGGTAGGAACATTTTATAGGTTTCTATGGGGATTTGATAACTATACAGCGGAAAATCTGTTCTGCCGGGGCTTAGGATATAATATTCCCCTCACTTAGCAGTTAAGAAAATGAAGCAACATAAAGAACAGTGTAAGGAAGTTAGAGCAGTTTAAGAAATAACTAAATCTATTAAATACTCAGGAAGAAGCAAGTTAAACTAACAGTTTAAAACAAATGCTTAAAGCTAAAGACCATCTATACTCTCATTGTCTCAGAGCTTGATTTTTGTTACAGGGAAATGGATTGTTCTGTTTTCTTTCTTACATGCTGTAGAAATTCATAGATGAGAAGCTTGTACCCAGCCTTAGTAATCCTATTTTTTCAATAAATGGCCTGTTGCCTTTAATATCACAACTATCATTTAATAATACTCTATATGGGTTTATATATACAGAATATAAAGTATAATTTGCCATTTACAAGTTATGTATGTGATTGCTCGCATATGTTAAGTCAAACAAAAATCTGTTCTAATTTCATTCATTAAAGCAAGTGGAGGGGCACCTGGGTGGCTCAGTTGGTTGAGCATCTGACTTCAACTCAGGTCATGATCTGACAGCTCGCGAGTTGGAGCCCCACATCGGGCTATGCGCTGACAGCTCAGAGCTTGAAGCCTGCTTCCGATTCCGTATCTTTTCTCTCTGCTCTTCCTCCGTTTGCTCTGTGTCTCACTCTGCCTCTCAAAAATAAGTAAATGTAAAAAATATTAAAAAATAAAAGCAAGTGGACAAAGTGCTTAACGATTGTTTGGGCTGTGAATGACTGGGTTTTATTTGAAATAACAGTGGTTAAATTTTCATCTTTGGAACTCTGATATTTTTTAAATTATCATTTACTTTTCCTGAGAATTTCAGTATACCAGTTTTGATCCTATTTAAAGGAAAGCAGTTTCTCACCTTTCGGTGGTGTATTTATAGCCAGGTCACTGAAATACAGCCTCTTGTATCTGATTGCATAAACATGACTTAAAATAGGACCAAGCCTATCATTCTACCCAAAGCAACTCCTTATTCTATCATGGTTACCCCAACCTGCTTCGGTACTCAGTTTTGAGACCTTAGAACCATTCTTAACTCTGTTGTTCTCCTCCTTGCAGCCAGGTAATCTCTAGGTCACAGCTACAGGTTTTGTCACAGTCTCTCTCTCTCTCTCTCTCTCTCTCTCTCTCTCTCTCTCTCTCTCTCTCTCTCTCTTTCTCTGCTTTGCCTTTTCTGGTTGTCTCTTGCCACCACTTTAGTCCCGGGACTCTTTATTCCTAGACCACTGAACAGACTTCTCATTGGTCTTCCTTCCATCTCCCCACGTCATTTTCTCTTGTATACTACTAAGCTGTTCACACTTAAGATCCTCTGAAATCTGACCATTACCTAGCTGCCAACTTCATCTGCCATTACCCAAGAGAACCAATCAAAACGGATTTTTTTTGTTTCCTGTTTATCCTGTCCATATTCTCAGCCTCATAACGACATGAATAATTGTACCACCTCCTTTCCCTCTAACCTGAGCCCAAACTCCCCGCCCTCTCAAGCCTTCCTGTTTGCCCCAGCTAGCATTAATTGGCTATATTTACATACAGTAGATACCAAGTAGGCTACATTGTAGTCTCATTTACTTTTGTTAATCTGCCTGTATCAGGAGAATATAAACCCCATTATGGCCAAGGATTAAGTCTTAAATCTCTCAGTATCCTCCGACTGTCTTAATAGACATTAGTAGACTACTTACTGGTCAAGAGGATGGACTTGGAAGTGAGACAGACATGGGTTTGAATTCTGATTCTGTCACTTAACAGTTATATGACCTTGAGTAAGTTACTAAATTTCTCTTTCCTCTTATGCAAAATTATGCATGATTATAACCCCCTCATAGCATTTTTAAAGGATTAAGTAAGACATATATATATATATGTAATGTGCTTATTAGCACAATGCCTAGCACATAATAAATAATAATACCTTATCATTATAATAATTATGACCATGCTAAGTGCTCAGTTAATGTTTATCAACCACCATTATGATGCATGTCAAAATGTTATTTCACCCCCTTCATCATAGACGAGATAGCTACAAATATCAAATGATAGTAATGTTAATTTTTCTTACAGTTATCATGCTTGAATTTGAGTTGTGTGGTTTCTTTGTTGCTTAGAAAAATGGTTTATTCCTGGAAATTACATCACTCATTCATAGTGTTACCAATTGCAAAAAAGGCAATGCAAAGTTTGTAAAAACAAAACCAAAAAAACTCACCTTTTTTGTATAATGATGTTTCTTCTATTCCAAGAAAACATGATAGCAGCAGAAGATATCTTCTCATATAGGAAGTATAAATTCTGAAATTGGAAATACTTATAGAAAGTGCCAGATCTTGAAAAGTTGACCTTCTTGTATACTAAGTGAACTATTCTATCATTTAAATGTAAAAGAATCCATTTATAGAAATTAAGGCAACTAATAAAAATCTAAAATTACATAAAAGACTGATAAGTGCAGAATATTTTAAAACATATCTCTTTGCGAAGTATGAGAATACAAGTACTATAAAAGATATTTTAATAACTGTTAGAGAATAACATATTCATAAACAAACAAAACAGCAAATAAATTGAGCCTTAGAGTAAAATAGAGCAAACCATACTAGTACTCAAATAATCATGCACCATAGTGCTCCTGGGACACTGCTTCAGCAGTCATTTCCAAAAGGTGGCTGAGGCTTGTAACATAGTCAGAGTTAAACAGAAGAGCTGTGGGAGTTCCAGGATTGTACCAGCACTATCAGAAGAAACATCTAACACAAAATATATTCATTCAACATGGCATTTGTTTGTATCATTTGCCTTTGACTATTCTAGAATGAGAGATGTATCCTTTGTCACTCTTTTTCTGACTTCAATTATAAAGCAGGTTTTACAGTCTTTTCATTTTTTGGTAGGGATCACATGCAATGGTCAGAAGAAGAAGAAGAAGCAGCTAGAAAAAGAGTAGAGGAAAATTCAGCTGTGCGAGTCCTTCTGGAAGAACAGGGTAGGCAACTCCATGTAGTAGCCTCTGGAGCCTGGTTTTTCTGTTTGATCTTCCACTGATTCAGTTCACATGTTAGTCTGTTTTTCTCCTGTGTCATTTGGAGAGTTCCTAGCTTCTACCTACTCCAGTCCACTTGTTCCATTTGGGAGAATTCCATGATTCTAGTGTAGTGGGACCAAAGTTAGTGAAATAAATTATGTATTGACTCTTTACTTGCTTTTTTGGTAATAATAGTATTACATTTTTCTGAGAGATACACAAAAGGAAATTTTGAAATTCCTTTCTTGCTATACATCTTTTATTTATTTATTTATTTATTTGGGTTTATTTATTTATTTTGAGAGAGAGTTTGCAGGCCATGGAGGGGCAGAGAGAGAGAGAGAGAGAGAGAGAGAGAGAGAGGGAGGGAAAGGGAGAGGGAGAGAGGGAGGGAGGGAAAGGGAATTCCAAGCAGGCTCCATGCTGTCAGTGCAGAGCCAGACCCAGGGCTTGATCTCATGAACTGCAAGATCATGACCTGAGGTGAAATCAAGAGCCAGACACTTAAATGACTGAACTACCCAGGCACCCCCACTATGCATCTTTTAGTATGCTGTTGTGCATTTTACTGGCCAGGAATACTTAATAAATTCAGAAACTTTGAGCAAAAGGTAAAGTCATATTAAAATGTTGTGACCTTTTAGGAGAAACATCAAGGTACTTTTCTTGGAGGCCTTTTGATATTCAGGGTTTAATTGAGGTAAGACCTTGCCAACCTTCAAATCTGGATTCTAAAAAAATTGGCTAATGCTACTATCACAAAAACAGAAAATAACTAGCATTGGTAAGGATGTAGAGAAATGGAATCTTTATGCACTATGGAATTGGTGAAACTGTAAAATGGTGCAGCCTCTATGGAAAACAGTATTGGAGTTCTTTAGAAAATTAAAAATGGAAATGCCATATGATCTAGCAATCCCACCTCTAGATATATAGCCAAAAGAATTGAAAACAGGGTCTTGAAGATACATTCACACATCCATGTTCATAGCAACATTAGTCAAAATAGGCAAAAGGTAGAAGTGACCCAACATGTCCATCGATGGATAAATGGATAAACAAAATAAACAAAATGTGGTATATACACACAATACAATATTATTCAGCCTCAGAAAGGAAGAAAATTCTGTCACAACATGGATAAACCTTGAGATATTATGCTAAGTGAAATAAGGCAGTCACAAAAAGGCAAATACTATATGATTCTACTTATAGGAGGTACCTAAAGTAGTCAAATTCATATACAGAAAGTAGAATGGTGGCTACCAGGAGCTGGGAGGAGGAGGAAACACAGAGTTGTTGTTTTTATCAGATACAGAGTTTCAGATTTGCGAGTGAAAAAGTTCTGGACATCTGTTTCACAACAAAGTGAATATACTTAACACTACTGGAGCGTACACTAAAAAATTGTTAAGATGATAAATTTTATGTTATGTGATTTTTATCACAGTTTTTAAAACACACTAAAAAAATATTTGGTCTTTTCACTTCATAGCTAGGAACCCATATACACTTTGACCAAGCCATATACAGTTTGATCAACCTGAATACTCTCGAGTTAAGACTTTCTACCTTGTTTTTCTTAAAATGATTTCTCCTTTAAAACAGATTGGTTCTTTTTTCTTTTTTTTTTAATAGTTTTTTGAAGTACCAAATACATAGAGAAACTTTTATAACTCTTAAATGAATTGTCAAAAAACTCAATGAATTTCCCCAATGTCCACATCAAGAAACAAATTATTACCATTAACCCAGAAATGTCCTCATTTTCTGAATGAATAACAATACTTCCCCAGCCCTTCTGACTCCACAAAGAACAATCACTAATCTGGCTTCTAATACCCTAGGTTAGTTTTGCCAGAACAGCTTGGTTCTGGTCATGATGATTTCTCAATCACTCTTGTAGCAAAATATCTATCAGTGTACCTGTTAGAGCAAGTGTTAGCAAACTATGGCCAGGGGCCAAATCCAGCCTACTGCCTGTTTTTATAAATAAAGTTTTATTGGAACACAGACAGAAACATTTGTTAACATATTGTCTACGACCACTTTTGAGCTGTAGCTACACAGTTGAATAGTTGTAACAGAGATTGTACATAGCCCACAAAGACTACTTACTGTCCTACCCTTTACAGAAAAGTTTGCCAAATCCTGAGATAGAATTTTGTTTCCAGATCGATCCTATGTTCTGAAACTCCCCAGGGAAAGTTGTTTTAATTCCTCTGTGCAAGCCAAGCACTAATCTCGCAAATAGTCAACTATTATTTTAGTGACTTTAGTCTCCAACTGTAGCAAAGGTTTGAAAACTGAGCTAATGAGACCTCTCTTAACCAGTGAAGGGGTATTTCTTCCCTAGCTTATTCTCTGCCACCATTAATGACTTACTTTATCCTCTGGCATTGTTTGGTACTCCTTACAGTGAGTTCTTCTTCCTTATCTGAAGCATGAACGTGTCCTGGAGGGTGGGCAGAAAAGAAGAGCACCTCATCCACAATGGAACCATTCTATTTTTATGAGCTCTGCCATGCAGTCCCAGAGTGGGATATGGCCAGGGAGTGTTGGGGCTGGATTTGAGGGTGCATACCAGTGGCAATTCTGCTTACAAATCAGCCAACATTGCATTCCTTTGCAGGAACTCTGTCACACTGTTTCTGAGGAAGTATAATTTTGCTTCTTTGCCAGCAGCTGCACAGACATATTTTCCACATTACTCAAGCTTCTGCTAGTGGCCACCTGGATGTGACAGAGAGAGTCAAGCCTAAACAGAATTAAAGCTATCAGTCATCTTAATTCGTTTCCAGGAAGTTAAAAATTATCTACAGTATATTTCCTGATATGAAAAACCAAGGATTTTTTTCATGCTCTCTTGAATATTTGTTTAGGACATAAATAGATGAGCAGTGCTGATAATGTTCCCTTAAAGTGCTCAGTACCAAGGCTGCCTATTTTGGCCTATTTATGTTAACAATGAACTTGAGTGAAGCTAATGAGAAGGTTATTTTAGGGCCTTGGAAACCGCAGTAAAGGAAAATGACAGTTCCCACAGAACCATAGTGTGACTGAAATAGAAAGGTGGTGACTGGCCTCTCTCTACAGAAGCAGGAAAAGCAAGCTGGAGAGGACTGATGATACTGCTTTGAAGCATTTGGTTTGCTTATTAGCATGTACAATCTCTTTCTGAGCAAGTTTTCTGGCTGCTGTGGAGACAGAACTAAAGACTCCATTTTAAAATGACTCAAAGTGGGGCGCCTGGGTCGCTCATTTGGTTAAGCCTCTGACTCTGGATTTTGGCTCAGGTCATGATCTCACAGTTCATGGGTTCAAGCCCCGCACTGGGCTCCATGCTGATGTCACAGAGCCTGCTTGGGAGTCTCTCTCTCCCTCTCTCTCTGCCCCTCCTCCACTTGTGCTGTCTCTGTCTTTCTCAAAATAAATAAATAAACATAAAAAAAATTTTTTAATACTAAAAGTAAAAATAAATACAATAAGTCCACGTGATCGAGGCTTCCCCACCCTGGAACAGGACATGGTACAGTGACTTCATACATGTCAGGGAATTGCCACAAGGAGAGCCCACACAGTGAGAGCAGCTATTTATCACATTAAGCAGGATTGCATAGAGCAGCAAGGGCGGCTGCTGTGGGATGGCAAAGAAAGAGAACTCTTGTTCTGAGGAACTGTGTTCAGTGAGAAGACATTACAGTGTGAGTAAATACCTTCCCCGCCATCCAGCCAGTCTTCGCCAGGAATCATGGTCCTGCTAGGCTGCGGAAGCCCGTGGTGAAGCTTCTAATTTGATATTTAGCATCTCTGATGAATACAGGTCAAGGTGGATGGATCCATTTAAAAGCTCTACTTGCAAACTTTGTGAAAACCCAGAGGAGGCTCTGACCCGGTTCTTATTCTAGTGCTTCTGTTGACCACATCTCTTCTTTTCCAGGAGAGCCCTATATCTCTGAAAGGGTCTGTTTTCTCCCATCACAGAGTATGCCATTTGCAGATCATTCTACGGCCTAAGCACTCTTTGCTGATCTTATCTCATTTTAATGCCCTTGGGAGGAAATACTGGTTGTTCTGCCATGCTGGCCTACTCTCTAGCACACTTCTTTTGGTCTCTGTGTGTGTCACTCTCTCCTGTCACTCCCATTTCTTATTTCTCACCTATTCTCTCAGATGTTGTGAGAACTGAAGTCAGGAAACACCCTCACAGTTCTGAAAATAAGAACTTAAGCATCACAAATAGTGTAGTCTTTTGTTGAGAGATGGTTGACATTTCATTTCTGTGATTAAAACGTGTAACATCCAAGCTCTCATTAGCAATATTCCTTCTACTTAAATGCCCAGATTAATAATTTTAATTCCACATTTCCTTTTGGTGATTTATTTTAAATATTACAATAGCTCATGTTAATTCAGAGACATAAGAAAAACACATTTGGCAGTTTTTGAGTTAACATGTTTATATTTTATAATTTCCTAAAAACTCTACAGTGTGTGTTATATCTCAGAAATAAATAAAACATTTTAAAAAACTTAATAACAAAAGTACCTGTTATTTTTACTTTAAAATATTCTTTCAAATAACTACCTGTCTAGGGTGAGTTATCTATTTAAGCGAAATAGTGAAAGAATTCCACTATACCTTACTTTGTGAATACCTTTACCACTTGAAAGTGTCCTGTGTGGGGAAAAAAAAAAGAGAAGCTAAAAGTTTCATGTGCTGATAAAATTAGGGCACTTGTTTTTTTTTAATGTTTATTTATATTTGAGAGAGAGAGAGCGAGCGAGCCAGCTGGGGAGGGGCAGAAAAAGGGGGAGACATAGAATCCAAAGCAGGCTCCAGGCTGGCTGAGCTGTCAGCACAGAGACCACAGAGCTTGAACTCACTGACTATGAGATCATGACCTGAGCTGAAGTCAGATGCTTAACAGACTGAGCTACCCAGGTGCCCCTAGGGTACTCATTTTTGAGTCAGCTTTGGTTGTTTAAAATTTCATGCTGTGCTCTTAGAAATATGCTTTTCATGGGGTGCCTGGGTCACTCAGTCAGTAGAGCATGCAACTCCCGATTTTAGGGTTGTAAGTTTGAGCCCCACATTGGATGTAGAGATTACCTAAAAATAAAATCTTGGGGCACCTGGGTGACTTAGTCAGTTGAGCTTCTGATTCTTGATTTGGGCTTAGGTCATGAGTCCTGGGTTGTGGGATCATGTTGGCTCCACACTGAGTGTGGAGTCTGCTTAAGATTCCCTTTCTCTCCCTCTGCTTCTCTCCCCATCTGTATGCTCTGTCTTTCAAAAAAATAAAAATAAATAAATAAATAAATAAAATCTCAAAAAAAAAAAATCCACTTTTCTTAAGAGGTTTTTTCTTAATTAGACAATGAACTTTATCAGTGATATATGGAAATTTCCAACTTTGAGAGCTCAAGTGTTGTGTAAATGATGTGCAAAAATAATTCTAAATTGCTTTTTGTTCACTGTAACAGTATAAATTTTCATAATTCATATTAATCATATCTTATATGTCAGATACATAAGTGGTTTAATTCAATTTCTTAATTATGATATTCAGTGTGATTCAGGGTAAATTCTGAATATTTAAGTGTAGTTAGTATGTCATATTCCTTCTTCTCCTCAGCAGTATTAAATTTAATAAGCGAATAATTGAGAATTTGCTTCATCTGTCTGTGGTTAAACATATCACTACATCCCTTTTACTGCCATTGGCATTGAGCAATTAACTCTGAGTCCACAGTCTAGGAATATGAAAGGAAAAACTGCTTCTCCAAGAAAAACTGATCATTAATATACCTGTTTAGAAAATCAATTGGTTAAAAAAAAAAAAGATCAGTTGACTGGGGCACCTCACTGGCTTAGTTAAGAGAGTATGCGAGTCTTGATCTCAGGGTCATACATACATACATAGTTAGAAAATCTGTTGGACAAAATTAAGACAGGACAGTTTGTCCACACTATATTTATCATTATTGGTCTGAACTTGAGATGAGTTCTACTAAATTTTTCCCTCATGGTCAGGAAAATAGCTTTTCCACTTCCCTGTCATCACAGAGACCTTTAATGTTCCAGAAATTAAATCATATGCTGAAGGTGTTTACCTTGCCTCATAACAAGGTCTGCGAGTTTGACTGAGATTCCGTGGAGTCTCAGAAGCCATCACACATTACTGGGAACTATGAATTGCCAGCCTTGATCAAGATACTGCTGAAAGCACAATCAGGTGGGTGGCTCAGTCGGTTAAGCATCTGACTTCAGCTCAGGTCATGATATGATGGTTTGTGAGTTCAAGCTCTATATTGGGCCTGAAGCCTGCTTTAGATTCTGTGTTTCCCTCTCCTTTTGCTCCTCCTCCACTCATGCTCTGTCTCCCTCTGTCTCACAAAAATAAACATTAAAAAATTATTTTTTAAATAAAAAGCAAAGAACAAGAAAGTTCCAGCCCATTAGCCTTTACCGTAGCCCAAGCTGGGTGCTGTTGCTGTTGTTTCTATCCCACAAACCCACCTATTCTCATAGAACATTTTATGTTTCCATTGTTCATCATAAGTTCATCATATCATCTTGCATAGTTTCTATTTTTTATAAATCAAATGGTGTTTAATTCTGTATTTTTTGGTCTAGTTTTATGGAGGTTCTCTCCAATCGGCATTATTTTTACAATTTAATTATACTGATTATGTCACAGTGAGGTTTTAATTTCATTTGGATACTTTATATGAGAGGAAAGTACCAAATCAGAAAAGCAGGTTATTTTCAAGGATATTTTGGAGGGGTAATACTGATTTTGTGTTGCAGTGCCTGGGTGGCTCAGTTGGTTAAGCATCTAACTCTGGATTTCAGCTCAAATCATGATCTCAGGATTCTTGAAATCAAGCCCCAGGTTGGGCCCTCTGTTGACAATGAGGAGCCTACTTGGGCTTCTCTCTCTCCCTCTTTCTCTGCCCCTCCCCTGCTTATGTTCTCTCTCTCTCTCTTTCTCTCTCTCTTTCAAAATAAACAAACTAAAAATTTACTGATTTTGTGTTAGGAAGGCAATATAGTGTAATGGTTAAGAGCATGAACTTTATTTATTCTTTCTTAAGTTTATATTTTTTACTAATCTCTACATGCAAAGTGGGGCTTGAATTCACAATACTGAGATCAAGAGTCCGTATGCTCTTCTGACTGAGCCAGTCAGGCACCCCAAAAGCATGAGCTTTAAAGTTCAATAGACTTGCGGGGGGAGGCCTGGGTGACTCAGTTGGTTAAGCGTCTGACTTCAGCTTAGGTCATGATCTCATGGTTCATAAGTTTGAACCCTGCATTGCACTGTCTGTTGTCAGTACAGATTCCAATTCAGATCCTCTGTCCCTCTCTCTCTGCCCCTTCCCCACTCATGCATACGTGTGTCAGCTTGTGCACATGCTCACGCTCTCTCTCTCTCTCTCTCTCTCTCTCAAATATTAAAAAAAGAAAAGTCCAATATACTTGGTCCAGATCCTGGGTCTATCTGGGTAAACTTGGAAAACTTTTTATCTCCTCTGATGTTGAATTTCTTTGTAGATGGGAGTAATAATATATCTGATAGTTATCATTGGGATTAAGATGGGAAAAAAAATCCAAGTAAAACTTTTGATATAGTGCCTAGCACATAACAAACACTCAATATTGTTATTGTTGTTAATGATTTATATTTGTTTGCTTTTTTTCTCTTAATCCCTGAAGAGTGGGAAATACTTGAAAAAGGCTTGGATGTGTACATATCAGCAGACCTTGACCATCATCCTCTCAGAGTAATCAGATCCTTTGTAAAGACTGTATAATCTAGGGTTGAATTTAGATGCCTGATGTATTTGGAATGAACCAGATTCCAGTCACCTTCCTGAAGATTCACCTTCTTTATAAACTGTAGAAATGAAAACAGTAGTAGTACAGGCTCATATTTAAGACAGCAATCTGATCCAGGATTTTGTAGTTTGTAGAACTGACAGTGTTTAATTGTCCTCCATTAATTCATGGGGTTTAATAAGAAAAGTACATAGATTTTTGACCTTGAACACAGAGATACACTAATTCAACTCCTCATCAAATGAGGAAACTGTCAGCAAGTTGAATGAAGAACTCAACTAAAATTCTTTTTTTGTGTATAAGATATAGGTAAAACTTTACAAAGGAAAAACTACTTAATAATCATCAAATTGTTACCAGCACTCTAAATATTCATTTGATTATTATGAATGAGCATGTAATAAATTTTAATGTTTTTAATTATTTATTTTTGAGAGAGAGGGAAACAGAGCCCAAGCAGGGGAGGGGCAGAGAGAGAGTGAGAGACAGAATCCAAAGCAGGCTCTATGCTCTGAGGTGTCAGCATAGAGCCCAATGCAAGACTCAAACTGTGAGATCATGACCTGAGCCAAAGTTGGATGTTTAACCAACTGAGCCACCCAGGTGCCTCATATATAACAAATTTTAGAGTTGTAATCAGTGTATAGACTGGCCTGTGTGAATGTATTCTGTTAATATCATTATCCTTTGGATTAAAAAAAATTTTTTTAATGTTTTATTTATTTTTGAGAGAGAGAGAGACAGCATGAGCAGGGGAGGATCAGAGAGGGAGGGAGACACAGAATTCAAAGACAGGCTCCAGGCTCTGAGCTAGCTGTCAGCACAGAGCCCAACACTGGGCTCAGACCCACGAACCTTGAGATCATGACCTGAGCCGAAGTCGGACGCTCAACCGACTGAGTCATCCAGACACCCCTTTTTAGATTTGAATGTCTGTTGAAGATTACTCTGTTCTGACCTGCATGGCTTGCTTGGTCATCCCCATGTTGTTAGGTCTTTGAGTTATTTTTCATTTCTTCCTATTTTTAAAAATGTTCATTTATTTATTTTGAGAGAGAGAGAGCACAAACAGGGGAGGCACAGAGAGAGGGAGAGAGAGAATCCCAAGCAACCTCCATGCTGACAGCAGAGAAACCAACTTGGGGCTCAAACCCATGAACTATAAGATAATGACCTGAGCCAAAAATCAGACACTCAACCAATTGAACCATCCAGGCACCGCCCCCTTCTTCCTGTTTTAAATAGCACTACTATGAACACTTTTTCTTTCAAGTTGCCATCCTGTTAATTTACCTCCTTCTTCCCAATTAATTCCTAGGGGAATATTTCTACAAATTAATTGAGATGTAGTGTTACATTCTAGTTACCGATAGGTTCAAACTCACTTTACAAGTAGCTTGGCATTGAAAACTCAGATACTAGAGATTTTACTAAATATAGATCTTCTTAGGTGGTTGCTTTTTATTAAACTGAAACATTTTTTTCCAGCATAGAGTGAGTTACAAAGAGAGTTTTTAAGGAAAAACGAAGAAGGGAAGGTGTGAGAAAACCCTGGGGAAATTTCATAGTTTCCTAATTCCTCCTGAATCTGATTTTCAGAATGTTGTTTTACTTCCTCACACAGTATATCAGGCACACTCCAGTTCTTAAAAGTAGAGATAGAACTATTTTAAAGATAATATATAACATTTTCAGATTAACTACAAATGGGCTTCCTTCCATTAGTGCAGATGTGAGCATGTTTTGGACTTCAGCATCACATAATTCTTTTGTTACAGAGATCTACTTTCATTTCTCAGACCTTAAATACAGATGGGAGTTTCTGTCTTTATAGCAGTCCTGCTGCCAGATACAATTCAGCCTTGATGGGAAGGAAGTCTTGTGGCCAGATGGGTGGAGATCCATGTACAAGGCCATAAAGATAAAAATGGAAAGAAAAGGAAAACTACAAAGGCTTCAGGACAGGGTTTTGTAACAAAAATGAACCTGACTACAGGCAACTGCTTGTTCTGAGGCTTGGAGCTTCTTTAAAATTATGAAAAATAATCCAACATTGTCATTGTAACTTAGGGGATAGTAATTTCATACAGATCAAAATTCAAATGAAAATTCTTTGTCTCTAAATTTCTTCTTTCCTAGCCTTCTTTTTTTTAAGTGTATTTCTTTATTTTAAGAGAGAGAGTAAGAGAGCACAAGTGGGGAAAGGGCAGAGAGTGAGGGGGACAGAGGATCTGATGCAGGCTGGAGGATCCAAAGCAGGCTCTATGTTGACAGCAGAGAGCCCAATGCAAGGCTTGAACTCACGAAACAAACCATGAGATAATGACCTGAACTGACGTTGGATGCTTAACCAACTGAGCCATCCCAGGCAACCCAAATGAAAATTCTTTTTCAATCCTGGCCCCTAGACACCCAGTTACTTTTTTAGGGGCAGCCAGTATAACTAGTTATATGATTATCCTTCCAGAAGTATTCTGTATGTATACAATCAAATATGTGTGTATACAAGCATTATGTTTGTGTATGCACACATATGTGTTATCTTTTTTTTCCCTAACAAATGATGGTATCATATACATACTGTGCTACACTATCCTTTTTTGCCCAACATTAAATCTTGGAAATTATATCAATAGAAGATCTCTTTTATTCTTTCAAAGCACTTTAAAAAGGTCATGTGTCTATATTGGGTGAGAAAATTCTTATTTTTTGTTTATTTTATTTTTGAGAGAAAGAGAGCATGAGCAGGGGAGGGCCAGAGAGAGAGGGAGACACAGAATCTAAAGCAGGCTCCAGGCTCTGAGTTGTCAGCACAGAGCCTGATACGGGGCTGGAACTCACCAGTCCTGAGATCATGAACAGAGCCTAAGTCAGATGCTCAACCAACTGATCCACCCAAGCATCCCAGGTAAGAATAATTCTTTTTTTTTTTAAATGTTTATTTATTTTTGAGAGAGAGAGGCAGAGTGTGAGCGAGGGAGGGGCAGAGAGAGAGGGAGACATAAAAGGCAGAGCAGGCTCCGGGCTCTGAGCTGTCAGCACAGAGCCCAACATGGGTAGGGCTTGAACACACAAACCATGAGATCGTGACCTGAGCTGAAGTGGAATGCTTAACCAACTAAGCCATTCAGGTGCCCCCTGGGTAAGAATAATTTTTAAGCCAAGGATTAGGCCTGGTACTACATAACAGTGTCCAAGAAATGTTTGTTGGGTGAATGAGTGAGTGAATTAATTATTTTATTAATTTAAAGTACAAGTAAAAAGAAGCAGAAAGCTGGGGCACCTGGACGGTTCAATTGGTTAAGCATCTGACTCTTGGTTTCACCTCAGGTCATAATCTCATGGTTTGTGGGTTTAGGTCCCACATCAGACTTTGTACTGACAGCATAGAACCTGCTTGACATTGTCTTCTATCTCTCTCTCTCTGCCCTTCTGCTGCTCACTCTCTCTGTCCCTCTAAAAAATAAATAGAGTTTAAAAAAAAAAAAAAGGCAAAAAGCTAAGAATTGTCTGAAGTTCTGAGATGGTTGAACTAACCCTGACCCTGGATAGAAGGAAATCTAAGGGATAACATCATAAAATGCAAATTGCCTTTAAAAAGGCATATCCGTTTAAGGCTTCATAGTCAGTAGGAAGAGATTCCTCTGGAGGTAGGGGGAGAATGGGATGGCTCCTAGCTCCCAGGAGTCAGATAGGTAGCCCTGGCTCTGCTATAACTGGGCTCTGTGTTCAAATGCAAAACAAGGGAGTTGGAGTAGTTTATTTCAATGGGCCATTCTGGCTCTAAGATTATGTCATTTTAATTCTACAATTTCCTGTCTGATTACCAATTTGCACAAGATATTCATTGTGTTGAAACTGCATGTACAGAGGCATAAAAAAATGAGGTGTCCTTTCTCTAAGATGTTAAAGAGTCCTATAGGTTATTTGTAAAAATGTGAGTATTAAGAATCCAAGATTTAGGGATGCCTGAGTGGCTCATTTGGTTAAATATCTGACTCTTGATTTCAGCTCAGATCATTATCTCATGGTTTGTGGGTTTAAGCCTCACATTGGGCTCTGCACTGACAGCACAGAGCCTGCTTGAGACTCTCCCTCTCTCTCTAGCCCTTCCCTGTTTGTGCGCTCTCTCTCTCTCTCTCTCTCTCTCTCTCTCTCTCTCTCTCTCAAAATAAAATCTGGGAGTGCCTGGGTGGCTCAGTCAGTTAAGACTCCAACTTTGGCTCAGATCATGATCTCTTGGTTCATGAGTTCAAGCCCCTCATCAGACTCTGTGTTGTCATTGTGGAACCTGCTTGAGATCCTCTGTCTCCCCCTCTCTCTGACCCTCCTCTGCTTGTGCCCATGTGTGCACACTAACTCTCTCTTTCACAAAAATAAACATTAAGAATTTTTTAAATCTATCTTTCTTAAAAAAATAAATAAAAATAAAAACACTTTATTTTAAAAATAAATTAATTTTAAAATATCACTAAAAATAAATTCAAGATTTAGGCTATACAAAGTAGTTTGCAATGATTATATTCCTCACAAAAATGTACTGGCCAAACTATTAAGACAGAAGCAGATTTATAGGGGGTGGGACTAAATACCCCACACATTGACACATTTTGAGAAAATTAATACTCCACAGTTTTAACCTGTAAGAGACCAAAAAACTTCGGGTAAATAAAAATTGTAATATTAAAGTTATTCAGTACTAAATCTAATTGTTAAAAATGTATGTAATATATTTAACAGTATTTAATTATTAATATATTTAGTTATTAAGATAGTAACTAATAGTAAACATCATTCATAGTAAAATAAATTTTTTTTTCTCTTTATTTTAGTTAAGTATGAGAATGAAGCTAGTAAATATTGGGACACATTTTATAAGGTTCATAAGAATAAGTTTTTCAAGGATCGTAATTGGCTGTTGAGAGAATTTCCTGAAATTATTCCAGTTGATCAAAAAACTGAAAAGAAGATGCAAGAATCATCGTGGGATAATGTGAAAACTGGTGCTGCAGATTGTTTCTCAAGAACGCACTGCCCTACTCCGACTGAAGAAAACAATCGTAGCAGGAAAAGTTGTGGGTCGTCAGATTGTCCAAGCAAAGTAGGATCTCATTTTTCCAAGCTAGACTCTAAAGAACACAGCTAAGGACCTCTGAAGACTGAGCTGTTTCCTGGAAGCAGTGCCACTTTCAGGATCCTTGAGGTACTTCCTGCAGGGGCAAACATGGGAGGTGGCACATAGTTTTAAAATGTACATTGCATATCACTTTATTAATGATCCAGATTTTTAAGGGGAAAATGATCAAATCTAACTAGAAAAGTGTTCAGTGTACTTTTGTGTATAAAAAGTATTGGAGGGACTCACATGTATAATCAGGCTCTAAGTTTGTGATTTTAAGTTTCTTTTTTTAATTTGTTTTCATTTCTTATTTGAAGGCAATTTTAAATACCAGTAAAGTTTTGGCCTTAATTTCTATCTCTTTCTGTTATTACCCGTTTTTAAGTAAAATAGAAATAAATGAGATATAATTAGCTGTAGTCCAGGGTAGACCTTGACTTTTTTTTTTTTAATTAATATATTTATCTCTTTTTGAGAGAGAGAGAGCGAGAGTACAAGCAGGGAGCGGGCAGAAAGAGAAGGAGACACAGAATTCGAAGCAGGCTCCAGGCTCTGAGCTGTCAGCACAGAGCCCTCTGTGGGAATCAAACTCACTAACTGTGAGATCATGATCTGAACTGAAGTCAGACACTTAACCAACTGAGTCACCCAGGCGCTTTCTATTTTTAAAAATAAATCCAATCCTTCTGGTTATAAAGGTATATATATATAAGGGATTTAACCATTCTTCACATTTTCCTAACTTGGTTTTTTTGTTTATACTATTTTATATAGTTGAGCTATATGTACTTGTATTTTGGGGGTTTGCTTTGTTTCTATTTAACATTTTATCATAAGCAGTTTTTTCTATCTTAAAAATTCTCTATAAACATTTTCATGGCTACAAAATATTTTACTATGTGAAGTACTTTAATTCTGCTTATCTCTTTTTATAATACTGGGCATTTAAATTGTTTTCAGGTTTTCTACAGAAAATATCTTTGTGTATAGACTTTTCTGTATTTTCTTTTATTATCTGGGGTTAGATTTACTAGTTCATAATTTATTTTAGAAATGTAATGCTGTTAGTTGTGCCTGAGTAGCTCAGTCTTTTGAGCATCCAACTACTGATTTCAGGTCATGATCTCATAATTCATGGGATCGAGCCCTCATCAGGTTCTGTGCTGACAGCATGGAGCCTGCTTGTAATTCTTTCTCTCTCAAAATAAATAGATAAACTTAAAAAAAAAATAAATATAATAAATTTAGTGCTCTTAAAATATATTGCCAAATCATTTTCTAAGAAGCTGTTATTAATACCAATTCACGGCAATATATGTCTGTTTCATCACACCCTCATTGGTTAGAATATTCTTACTTTAAGTGCTTTCATTTTTTGACAGATGATACCTTGTTTTAATTTGCATTTCTTTAATTGTTAACTAGGTCAGCTAGTTTTTCAGATGTTTAGAAGACATTTGTATTTCTTTTGTGTTTATTTCCTTTGTTAATTTATTTGTTCCTTTTTTTTTAATGCACTCTACCCTTTTATCATATTTATTGCCAATTATTTTTCATAGTGCATTGGTCACTTTTTAATTTGGTTTGAGTTTTGGTGTGTAAAATATTTAAATGTTTCCATAGTTAAATTTATCAGTATTATTCTTGTGGCTTATCCCTTTGCTTTTGAGTTTAGAAAACTCTCCTGCACCTAGAGATACAGTAAATTTCTAGTTTCTTCTAATAAAAATATCTAACACTGGTGAGTTTTCATGATACTTGTTTATTCATTTGATCTTTTAGGTTGGCTGTGGTGCTGGAAATAGTGTTTTTCCAATTTTGAACTCTTTACAGTGAGTTTTAAAGTTTTCTCCTACAAAATTTTCCATATGTATGGGGTATTAAAAACTCTGGGAATATGTGGTCACATATATTGCGGTAGTGTTCTTATTCTCATATAAACAACAACTGAAGAAAATTTCAAAGAATTGTCTTAGTGTCTAATTTCGTACGAACTAGGAATTACTCTACAACGAATGTTCACAGCCATGGGTTGTCCACCATGGGTCGAAGTAATTTTTTAAGCTTGTGCTTGCATGGATGAGAGGGTAAGAAAAGAGCAAGGGATTTGACCCTTCCACTAAACTGTGAATTGCTAAACTTCAGAAATCTGTTTGCTCCGTCAGGTATGTAGATGCCATTTTACACACAGAGAATTGAGTTTAAAGCTTTTCTTTAACCCTCATTTTGTCATCACTTCTGGAGCCACACCTGGTATAAGACCTTCCTTTGTCAAATGATTTTCTTTAGACTCGAAATTGTTTGAAGGTAACAGCAACTAGCCCTAAGACTCAGAAAAGCAGATACAGATGATAGGTGCTCTCCTGACACACCCTTCCTGGTCACTGCTTCATGTGTATGTTGTGGTATTTCCAGGATGAAGACATTTCTCACAAAGCTTTTCTAGCACCTCTTACCTATTCTGGTTTTTGTTTTTAAGTTTATACAATAATTTTCACATTATTTTTCCATTTTGAAGTCAACATGAGCACATTGCAGAATATTTCCATTAGAGGACAGAGGGGTGGGAATCGCCCATCGTCCCCATCATCCTAACATAGCTGCTGTTCATTATAATTCAGTCTTTATGGTATTTTAAATTTTAATGATGCTATTTTTTAAGCATTTCGTTGTAATACAATGAATTCTCATATACCTACCACGTCAATTTAACAGTTAACACAATATCAACATCATGATACTTTTGTTTTTTTGCTATATTTATTTTTAATTTAGAGAGCACGTGCGAGCAGGGTAAGGGGCAGAGGGGAAAGAAAGAGAAAGAATCTTAAGCAGGCTTCCATGCTCAGCATGGAGCCCAAGGCGGGGCTCAGTCCCACAACCCTGGGATCATGACCTGAGCCCAAATCAAGAGTCAGATCTCAACCAACTGAGCCACCCAGGTGCCCCTTACTTTATTTTTTTTAAGTGGGCTTCACATCCATTGTGGAGCCCTACGCAAAGCTTGAACTCATGACCCAGAGATCAAGACCTGAACTGAGATCATTAGTCAGACTGTTAACCAACTGAGCCACCAGGTGCCTCCAGGACACTAATTTTAAATACTTATGATGTAGCTCAAAAAAACTGAGGACATTCTTCATTATTAGTCTAAACCTAACATAGTAATCTCCAAATACCATCAGATTACCAGTTAAAGTGGCCAGGCCAAAGTGATAATAGAACTGCACATTTGCAGTTCTGAATGACCTTTTCTCTTTTTGTATTTATTTTCTTTGTTTTCCCTTTTCCTCATTTCTGGGCCAATATTTCCTGTTTCATTATACCATGTAGCCAGTTTCCTTCACCTGAGTTATCTCTGAGCTTACAGTACACATAAATTTACTACCTTGGCAGTTGATAATGTGTTACTTTATGACTCATCTCAAGGTATTATTTAGCATATCATTTCTTATGTCTTGTGTCTCCAGCCACTACTTGTATTCCTTGAAGTAGAAAGCATATTTTACCCTAATCTGATTTTCCAGGTAGCCCAGCAGTATAATACAGGTAGTTAGAGCTCAATAGATATTGACTAATATCTCTGACTCCCCACTTGTTAGTAATATTTTTCCCTTTTTACTTCTCCCTCCAAATAATAATTGCAATCTCTTGCTTCCTTGCTCCCTGATTCTTCTTGGCTTTGTCTTTTTTTAAAAAGTCATTGTAAGTCATTTGATAACCTAAGATATTTAATTCATCTTTAAAAGGCAATCAGTGGTTAGCCTTCTAAAGAGAGGATTAGAGGGTTTTTTCCCCCACCTAAGAAATTATATTTTATTACTTTTGGAGAGTACAGGATTAGTGTTTTACATTTTCAGAATATTTTACCATAATTAGACCTCTGGAATTGAGAGGTCATATCATTCTCCAAGGACCATTTAATTCTTAAACCCCCTGCCAAGGAAGTGCTTGGTGGTGTGGTGTTAGTAGTGGTATTTACACCTGCTTGCTGGGAGAAGGGCCAAAGCAGTCAGCTGGTTTTATAGAAAAGCTCTGGAAAGTCGTTGGGTGATCACAAGACTTCAACTTGGGCTGCTGACGCATGGGAATTCAGTCTCAGAGGTCATGCTGCCATCCTGTTGGGGCACATGGCAAATGGCACATGCTTTCCTTTAGCTGCTAAACTGTTCTATATCTTGTGGGTGTTTAGTAACCACTGCCCAAAGGTTGATTGCATACCTTGTATGATGAGCCAGATGTGCCAGTGTCCAGAGAAGCATTTTGAGTTATAAGGAAATTTTTATAGAACCATGATAATTTCTTTTTAAGTTCCTAGAAGGCAAAGGCAGATCTTCCTATAATAATATAATAATAATAAGAGCAATGGCAACAACAATTATAATAATGACTAACATTTATTAGGTACTTACTCAGACTTAGACACCTTTCTAGAAGTTTCTATGAATCCCTTCAATCCTCACTGTGACCTTAGATGCCATATTTATCTCTGCTTTGTCGATGAGGAAACAGAATTACAGAGAGATTGATTAAGTAACTATTCCAACATCACACAACTAAGTGATAGAGCCAGGATTCAAACCATAGGCAGTTTGGTTCCAGAGCCCTTGCCCTTATTCATCATGTCACATCGTGCATCTGAGTGCTTGCTGAAAAATTTTAAACACATGTGACCACCTGACAAATTAAGAGTCCTGAATATATGGATTTCGTAGGAAGCGATAGGGGTATAGGCTGCCGTAAATTGCTGTTTTTATTTGGGACAGATGAAAAAACAAGCAGTGCAAGTCATAACCAAATCCTGTTCATCATACTTAAAGTTATTTGAACAAATCTTAAATTGAATGAATGCAAATCCCCAAATGCCACAGAATCAAGGAGTTATGTGTGAACATAGTATTCATCAGTGAGTAGCATTTAAGAGTCTTATCTGAGTCTGGGTGAGATTTTATTTGTGGAATATGTATTTGTGCTTGTATCCCCTATTTATTTAGTGGTTCTCCTTGCTTGAAATATCTTCTGAATCAAGTTCTAATTATGTATTTCAAGGCCCACTTGTATCTCCTGCCACATACTGGTTTGAGCTCTCAGGATCAACTCTGCTTCTTATCCTAGGCACATGACTCCCACCGCTAAGCCCTTATACCATTTACCCTTCTCCCCACTCAGCAATGCTATACCCTTCTTTCAAAATTGTTAAGACTTACACCATAGGAAGTCTGCCCTATTCATAACACTGTAGAAGCTAGATAAAACCAATCATATCCCCAAGTAGGCTATAAAACCCACAAGAGCCAGAACTATAGTTGTAATTATTGTTTCATGACATGCCAATCTCTTTCTGTGACTCAGGCATGGTACTAAGCAACATGATGCAGTAATTATTTGATACAAACATATGAGGGTTGATCAGCAAGAGTACTGGTCCACATAATTCAAAGTATATGCATGCCCAGGAATAACCATGGTCCAGACATTATTATTGAATTTCAGATAAAAGCCAAATAGAACTTATCTAAGTTCAGTGGAGACCAATTAAAATTACTCAAGACTTTTATATGGGTAAACATCCCCCACCAAAAAATGACTTACTTTATTTGTTTACATTTGTAAATAAAGTAACTGAGTCTTAAGTTTAGTCAAATTCACAGAGTTAATAAGTGGCAAATTCAGGACTTAAACAGATGTCTATTTGGCTCCAAAATCCATACTCTTACAATGTTATTAGACGATTTCATTTACTAACTTGTATTCTAATGCTTGGTACAAACATGAGTCCTAATAAATGTTGAAAATAACTTGAAAAGATAACTAAGAGTTAATATATTAGTTTTTTTAACCTTTTTTAGAAGTTGTATTTAGATGCTATTAATATATATACACATACATATATATATACATATATATATATACACATATATATATTACTGTCCCATTAGGGCATCACAGCCTCTGGGGGAAGGCCAAGAGCCTTCTTACAGAGAAGTTGTACTCACAGAAAGGGGACTGAAGCACCAAGGGACACAAGGGTCTGAGAGTCCTTGCACAATGGTAGAACTTGACTTGGCTACAAGGAACTATAGGCCTTGCTAGCTGGAGGCACAGAAGACTGGAGGGAGAAAGATGGAGCAATGAAGATGGATAGTGTTGAGGGGCTCCCGTGTGAGAGTGTGATGTGATGTAAGGCAGATAGGCCCAAGTAATGGAGAGCTTTAAAACCAGGACAGGAAGGGGTATCTGGGCGGTGCAGTCTGTTGTGTCCAACTCTTGATTTTGGCTTAAGTCATGATCGCAGGGTCATGGGATGGAGCTGCATGTCAGGCTCTGCGCTGAGCATGGAGCCTGTTTAAGATTCTTTCTCTTTCTCCCTCTGTCCCTCTTCCTCACTCGTGCACTCTCTCTCTCTTTCAAACTAAAAAACAAAAAAAACAGGACAGGAATTTGAAGTTACCCTGTAATTAATAAGTATTTGAGACAATGCTGTTTCAGAAGCAACATGAAAACATCCATATACCATTATAGAGAATGATACCTAAAAAGAAGAAACAATAAGCCAGGTGTCATCCAAAATCCTATTAAAGAAATACTTTTTAACAAGTTCAAGCCTACAGTTTCCTTTCTTTTATAACCTGAGCATATGTGAACTCTAGATTTAAATATTTTTTCTATTTTCATAGGTATGCTCCGGAGTCCTTTCTTTATTGCTGTGATTTTGCTGTTGGAGCTGTGGAACTAGTAAAGGTATGCCTCATATTTTCCATAAAGAGAGCCATGTAAAGATATAATTTATTTGCTGTTGAAATAATTTTAAATGTTTCAATGTTATCTGTAACCATTTTTAACTGAGCTTTTACTAACTAGGAATCATATCATCACCTGATGCCTAAGATATTACCCTAAAATGATAGAAGTTATTTTGAATTCAAAATACAGCTGAAAAAAAAAGAAAGAAAGTAAAATAAAATTGAAGGGACTGGTAAACCTAGAAAGGTCAACAGGTTCTACGAGGTAATCTTATTCATATTTATGTCCCTAGAGCCTTATGCACAGACTGACACATAGTAGGCACTCATTAAATTAAAACTTTTGAAATTAAAACAAATTTTGAGAAAGTATATGATACAGGTGTAAAATGTCCTAGACTATTTGGAAAACAGTGGGGAGCCTGGATTTGTTTGACCATTCTTCAAAAGCTAGTGAGCATTACCTTAGCAAAAAGTATTTTTAGGAAATGGAAAAGGAAAGGAAATTCTGCCAACAGAAATGTATAGTCAATACATAGAACTTAATTTCTGATAGTATGAATAATAGTTATTCATGGTAGACATTTTCTAAAATACTAAAAAACCTAAAAAAGAAGATAAAATTTACCTATAATCACACTTCCTAGAGTCCTGTGGTGAATTGAGATTAGCATTTTGGTGTATGTCCTTCTAGTGCAGTTTTGTAAGCAAACTGTGTGTGTGTGTGTGTGTGTGTGTGTGTGTGTGTGTGTGTGTGTACTCTAATTTTTTCATTATTTTTTAAAGTTTATTTATGTAAGTAATCTCTATACCCAACATGGGGCTCGAACTCATGACTCTGAGATCAAGAGCCACATGTTCCACCAACTGAGCCAGCCAAGGCATCCCTACTCTAATTTTTAAAAAAATAACAGCTTTATTGAGATATGGTTCACAGACCATGAAATTCACCATGTAAAGTATACAGTGCAGGGGCAGCAGGGTGGCTCAGTAAGTTGAGCATCCAACTCTTGATTTCAGCTCAGGTGATGATCCCAGGGTCCTGGAATCAAGCCCCAAATTGGGCATGGAGCCTACTTAGGATTCTCTCTCTCTCTCTCTCTCTCTCTCTCTCTCTCTCTCTCTCTCTCTCTCCCTTCTTCTTCTTCTTCTTCTTCTCCTTCTTCTCCTTCCTTCTTCTTCTTCCTCCTCCTCCTCCTCCCTCCAAATTGAGTGTGGGACCTGCATAAGGTATTCTCTCTCTCTCTGTGTCTCTCTCTCTTTCTCCATCCATGCCCCTCTCCCCTGCTTGTATGCTCACTCTCTTTATCTTTCTCAAAAAATAAATAAATAATGTATACAATTCAGTGATTTTTTAGTATATTTACAGAGTTGTGCAGTTAATACCATTATCTAATTTTTGGTTATGTATTAGAGGATATTTGTATCTTAAGCCAAAGGAGGCATGGACAAGCAGTAGGAGAGAAAACTGAAAACAATCTCAGTGCCTCTGAAATCACATAGGCTAGGCTTCCAGCAACACTGCCTATTGACTCAGAAGCCTGCCCTACTCCACTTTTAAAATTAAAGAAAGATTGTGAAGAGTATTTGTTATCGAATCTAAGCACTACACTTAATTTTTTTATAGCCGCTTGAAATAAGCTAACAGAATACTGAATCTGAAATAAAGTGCATTCAAATTTACAGAGGAAAGACACTAGGGAGATATATAAAATTTGACCTTTTTATTTTAAGAAAAATGCTAAAAGTCTGCTAACCACTTTATTATTATTATTATTCCTTTATCATGATAGTTGCACTCGTCCTACAGAGCAGCTCAGTGCTGTGCCTTTGTTCATGATGTTTGTGATGAAGACTCGCCCTACCCTTTTCCAGATGGGATCCTGGACGTCATTCTCCTTGTCTTTGTGCTCTCTTCTATTCACCCTGACAGGTAACTGAAGATGCACGAGGGCAAAGCAAATGTATAAAGCACCTTTATCAGTCGTGGTTTTCAGAATCATCAAAAGTGACAATTCTTGACTTTATTATTTAGTGAACTATACACCATATATAACACACAGCCTTTTAAGTGCAGTTTTTCCTTTCTCCAGACTTAGAAAGAAACCGGTCAGACTGCTTCATTAGTGAGCTTTCTATCACTGTCAGAGTGAAGTGAGCATATTCTGGCAAGACACATGCCTATTACAAGTGACAGTGCTTTAAGGAAATTACAAATTCAGAACAGCCTAATAGACTTCCAAGAGGGAAATTGTACTTGGTGATCAGAAACAAACACCTTTCTTTCATTTAGCATCTTACTGCATGTTCGTAAGGAGGTGGGTTGTGAATCTGTTTGGCTTCATTCCAGTTTGTCAAAAGACCTTTAAAAATTTGTTTTAAAGAAGCCCTCTAGGGAATTAGGGGCATTCAAGATTTGCCAGATAGCCTTGACCTTTATAATCTAAGGTTGGCCTAGTGCCATCATTTAAAAATTTATGACTTAGATTTTTTGTTCACACAATGTTTTTTTTTAATTTCTTTATTTAGAGAGGAACAGAGAGTGTGAACAGGAGAGGGACAGAGAGAGAGAGAGAGGGAGAGAGAGAAAAGAGGATCCCAAGCCAGCCCCACACTGTCAGTGCAAAGGCTGATGCAGGGCTAGATCCCACAAACCGCGAGATCATGACCTGAGCTGAAACTAAGAGTCAGACGCTTAACAGACTGCCACTCAGGCACCCTGTTCACACAGTGTTTTGAAACAGTAAACATAGCTTTTGTCCAGAGAAGAAGTAGAAAGACATATTACCAGCCATTAAAATGATCGCTTCTCTTAGAATTTTGCCACCTCATGTATATTATGACACATGTGTGGTATCAAGGTTGTGCATTTGTAAGTTTTCTTAAAATTGGGTTTTCTGTTGTGGTAGTAGATTTAGCTCAGGAACATTCCTCTGCTGGTAGATAGAGACTTGATATCAACCACTCTTTGATGAGTGTGACACTTTCCCAAAGAAACTGGGTTAGCGTGTGCTTTTTTCTTTGCAATTATAAAATCATTAAGACCCTTTACAGTCCTTTTACTTCTCATTCAGAGATGAGCACTTTGATTGCTTTTTGAAAGACAAATTAAATTTTCAAATAAATCTGAATGAAACATATATTTGCACCTGATGAGATATATTACATTCCATGAAGTTACTTTTTCCTCCCAGTTTCTATAATCTATGTCTTTCTACTAATCTGGGTAGAATATTGGCATCATTTAGGTACTGGTAGTAAGATGTTGACTGTGTATTTTGTTTCATAGTTAAAAGAATGAATAGTTAAAAGGATAGAGTAGGTGGATAGAGAACAAGATTTTCTATTTGACAACTATAACAGGAAGTGTTTAAATTCCAAATAAGACCACAGAAACACTACTTGAAATTAGTTTAGATAACGTAGTTTCTTATGATTTGAACTGAATGTTGAAAAGAAGGGGAAGCAGATGTCTTGAAAAGATTACTGTCATTCTATAGTATGTTCATTCTAGGTAATTATTATAAAATAAATTTAGATGTATCACGTCCCTAGCCACTTTCTTGCCTATATGGAAATGATCTAAAAGTAGGGTGAATGCGTAGAAGGAGGGCAGTAGTAAGTGAAAAGGCAGGACAGTATCTTTAGAGTCACTTGTGACATGGTATATTTAGCTCCATGAAAGTTCTGGAAAAGTGTCTTCTTAACAGCTTGGAAAATCGATACACAAATGAATGGCAAGTGATTCTGCTAGGCCTTGAGTCTGGGCATCCCAGTTTAGATGGGATTAAACTGCAGGAGGCTACAAAAGAAGAGTTAACTGTCCTTATCACTGAAATAAAATAAAGCATAATATGTGTACCACAGATCTTAGCATAGAGTAGGCAGTCCATAAATACTCCTTTTTTAAATCTCTTCTTCCTCACCCTCCAACTAGACACAGAGGAGGATAGCTGCGTTGGCCCAAGTCAGATAAAGAAAGAAAAGGAGCCTTCACTCATTCTTGTCTTGTCCATCTCCCCCAGCCCTCTCCCACCGACAGCTCTCAGGAACTCGCTCTGCAAGTTGGTGCTGAGCCAAGCAAGATGGGACGATGAAGAAAAGCAGCTCCCCATCCTTGCCTTTACCCACAATCCCAGATGTTAAAGGGTAGTTGGGAAGAAAGGACTTGCAGAAGGAGATAGCTGCATTTGGCCCTTGTTTTTCTGCATTTTTGTTTCATGCTTATTTTAGTAATCATTGCAGAAAGATGTTTTTCTCTGTATATAAAACATTTCTTCTGAAAGTGAGTAGTTTAAGGTTTAGATATAGTTTTCTTTAATTGCCAAAGCCTAAGGCCATAAGCACAGTGTGAAAATAGCCTATAATAAAATAAACAAGGAAAAATATTTTTCTTTTTTCCCTTTCATGTACTTATGTTCCAGTTTTTTAAAAGAGCATTTCATCTAATTAAGCCACCTCTTTCCTTTCTGTTATATTTCTATCTTGTTTTCATAGGTACTTTCATTTTCTTACTATCTACTTCCTCTGTAACCTGACATAAATGGGGCTTTTCACTCCATTATTCCACGGAACAGTGTTTTAATTGGAAAGAATTTACAGATTATCTAATCCAAAGCCCTCATTTTTAAAATAAGAAAATCTAGAAGCTTTAAGTAGCATGGATGAAGCAAAGATGGTGAGGACTTAGCACACAGGCTGCCATTTACCATTCTCTGCCCAGGGCAGATACTGATAACTGATTTTGTACCCTGATTGTCATTCCCAGTGAGCCTTAAGAGTCCTTCTCAATAGAGCTCTGTAGGCAGCCAATGCCAGTCACTTGGCATTAATATGAGATCTGAAATCTTTGCCATCGCTGGCCCATAATCACACATAAGATGATAAATTTAACCAAAAACATTAAGTCAAGAGCAGTCACAAGGGGTCATATTTGATTGAGAGCCAAATGAAAGGAATGAATAATAAAAGAAAGAAAGCAGAGCCTTCCCAGTATTGAGCTGGGGGTGGATTGTGAATAGAATTTAAATAGAAAGTAAGAAGGAGAGAATTCTTTGATGGGAAACCACGTGAATGAAGACATGGGCTGCTTCAGAGCCAAGCATGTAACAGTTTGGCTACAGATGATGCTTCACATCGGGAAGTAATAGTAAAGATGTTGGAGAGATTGAGACCAGTTGTAAGAGATCTCAAGGGCCCAACTAAGAAATTAAGATTTTATCCTATGGTTTAAAATCATGAACATTTTTGAGCAAAGGGATGATTTGACAAAACCATCATGTTAAGCAGAAGACTTCATCAGTAATATACAGGAAGAATTAAGAAGGGGAATAATAAAGCATGTTAAGAAGTAGTGTGGTTTTAGGCCTAAGGAGGTAGAAATTTATACTAAAGGAACATCAAAAGGAAACAAAAAAGAAAAAAAAAACATCAGTTAAAACAAGAAGACCTAGATTTGGATGACCAAATGGTTGTGGGGAGGTTAGTGAAAAAGGACAAAAAGCAAAGGGGTAAAGGATATCTCTGAGGTGCTACACATAGGTGAATGATGGTACCTTTGAACTAAATAAAGGAGAAGGAGCTAGTTTGGGAGGAAAGATGATCTCATTTAGATATGTGCAATTTGGAATAACTCTACCATATTTTTTTTTATCTTCAAGGAAAATGAAGCGACTTCAGTGTTTATCTGCCATGGAACTGCCTTAACTTGATATAAATATCAGGAACCATCTCTGGTTTTGCAGGGCAGCTTTGGCATCATACATCAAGCTCTGTGAAGTCACCACTCTGGTCATTTGGGCAATTAATTGATACTCTAGGCCTTATGATTCTTATCATTTAGCAAGTTGGTACTCTTTTTCTTTTCTATACAAAATATTTTTGTTTTTTTGTTGCCCTTATTTTTGTGGGTTAGATCTTTTGGTCCCATTGAGCTTTCCTTATTTTATCTCTGAGAACATTAGGATGTGGCATGTAAAACAAGATTTCTGCAAACAGTATCTTGCTTTGTTTTCAAAGGATGCAAGGTGTTATAAACCGACTGTCCAAGTTACTGAAGCCTGGGGGAATGCTGTTATTTCGGGACTATGGAAGATATGATAAGACTCAGCTTCGTTTTAAAAGGGGTATATTCAGTTTGGAATTATTTTCATGTGTTTTAAAGAATACCTTGTTTATAATTTATTTCAAGTTTTTGTTTGTTTTGTTTTAAAGAATACTAGGTTTCTCTGAACACAATTATCTTTTTTTTTAGGGCATTGCTTATCTGAAAATTTTTATGTTCGAGGAGATGGTACCAGAGCATATTTCTTTACTAAAGGTATGCTTATCTATAAGAGGAAATAATTAGCTGCAGAACAAACAAACAAAAATCCTCCCTTTGCTTAGTCTGTAACCACACTGGAGCTGTTCTACATGAAAGCTTGAAAATGGCCTTTTTGCTTTTTAATCTTTTCCCAGCTGAAACTGCTTTAAAAGAATTACTTGTTTCATCATATACCCAAATGAAGATGTAGTCTGTTCCATTTTGGAAGCACTGTTAGCCCAGGTATGAAAAAGCTGATGACATGCCACAGCCAAAGGAGGGAATTTAATTTAAGAGTCGATAGAAAATTACTTATCTCTTGTCAATTTCTCATTTTTAAAAAAAAGCATTTAAAATGAAATCTGAATGCAAGGATTTTCTCCAGACTTATGTGAGTTACTTTTAAAATGTGCCATCTGGGGTCTCTGCAAACTAACAAAGACTCAGAACAAAGAGCACCTTTCAAAATATTGAAATTTGCAACCAGGAGTAAGTAATGTATACCTATCTATGCCTGCTATACTAAACTGTGTATTCTTGGTGTATTTCTGTGAAGTAGAAGAAACCCACTTGGTTTCACAGGTTTGTACCCAATTTGTACTAGAGAGTTTCTTGATATAAATGAAATTTAGATGGTCAGTCATTCTGTTAATGTTCCATTGTTCTTGACTGTCTCCCTCTCCCCCCACCAAGCCCCGATCACATATACATTCAATTGCCATTTCTGTCTCACAGGGGAAGTCCACAGTATGTTCTGCAAGGCTGGGTTAGATGAGAAGCAAAATCTGGTTGATCGTCGCTTACAAGTTAATAGGAAAAAACAAGTGAAAATGCACCGAGTGTGGGTTCAAGGCAAATTCCAGAAACCATTACACTTGACTCAAAAAACCTCCAAATTGGTATTGTCACTCCTTTCTGATGGCTGAGTTCTGTACCATGGTAAGGTACAAACCAGAGGATTACAGTGTTTAAAGACTTCTGTAAATCTTTCATTTTTAAAAGGGAAGACAGGAGAATTTGTCTATCCTGCTGTTTATCGTGGGTGAGCTCTTTTTGTTCATTTTAAGCACTTGTAAATGATTTGGAAGAGTATACCATATTCTGTGTTTTCAAAACAATATGCTCAAGCTTGTTTGGGTTTATTGTGTCTAACCATTTTGTTTGTTCTTTGAATTTTATAAGCATTCAATTAAATGACTGATATAAATCAGATGATTCTGAGAAACTATACCCTGCCATTTTTTAGAAGTGGGGAAAAAATCTATTTATACATTAGTCTAACACAGTTACATTTTCTTCCTCTCTTATCTGATAGCTGAGAGGCAGCTCTCCTTGTTTCCTTGGCTAGTCACAAAACCAAGACTAAGATGTATTCTTTGTTTTGTTGTTATCTGTTTTTCCCAAAACTCTTTTTTTCTCAATTCAGAAACTAATGTCTGAAATAGAATTTTAGTTTCTCTTTCCTTTCCTAAAATTGGGGAAGTATGACCCAAGCTAACATTTTCAGGCTATTCTTAGGTAGACAGGTTGTTGTAAGCTCTCTTTAAGACAACTGCTATACACAAGAAAATTCTTAAATGGTAGTAATTAAAAATTTATTTACCACCTTGCCTCAAAAAGGGTACAAGTTGGCTCACAAATTGCACTTCTTAGAAACAGAGTTTCTAAGATTGGTTTTCCATCTGTTATACAACATATACTGGGTACTTAGATTGTGCTAAATGATATGGACTAATGCAACAAAGACCCAGCCCTGTCTTCAAGGAGCGTAACTCGGGTCTGGCTGGCAAGGAAAAACGTGCACAAGCCTCTCAATCACAATCTCAGATAATATATGAACAGATATTAAATAGGGAACTTACCAGCTAGAGGGCTTTGGTTCTGAGCCACAGAAATGGGTAATCTCTTGAAGGATCACCACTGGAAAAATTTAGTTCCCACTGTTGTTTCCTTTTTGGATTCACTTAAAATTCAGTTTTCTGGAAGAATGTGATTGGTCCAACTTGGGTCATTGGATTCATCTCCTGCTGGGTTGTGGCAGAGTGGCTTCATTGATGATGATGCTACCTGATGCTACTTTCCTGGAGGAAAGTTCCTCAAAGGAAAATGAAGGCCCTGTTATCAAAAAAAAAGAGAAGAGGGATGCTGCCAGACACAAACATGTCACATAGTAGTGGTAGCACCGGCAATAGTGGTTCCAAAGAGAAAGATTAGCTGGTGGGAGGGAAAAGGGAAGTATCAGTGTTCTGGGGGAGGTGGGTGTCAGACTAGTCCTTGAACATGTGCTCTCAGAAGATGATGAAAGACAAGTGTGTTTGGTGTGGACCATTCATGATGAGGAATCATGGAGAATAGATAAGGAGGAGGTCAGCTTATAGACAGCTTTGAATAGAAGGGCACATTTGCAGGGACATGGGTGAGTGGCTCAGTTGGTTAAGCATCCAACTCTTGATTTCTACTCAGGTCATGATTCTCATGGTTTGTGGGATGGAGACCCCACATTGGGCTCTGTGCTGACAGCATGTAGCCTGCTTGAGATTCTCTCTCTCCCTTTCTCTCCTTCTCTCCCCTACTTGCACTCACTGTCTCCCTTACTCTCTCAACACAAATAAATAAACTTAAGAAAGAAAAAAAAAAAAGAAGGACACATTGAATGCTAGTCTCTGGACTGGAGTAATCTGAAGTTTGTTTCTTTGTTTTTGTTTTATACTACTGATGGCATGTTATAAATATATTTAAAGATATTAGGGCATCTTATATAGAATGGAAGGCAGTGAGGTCAGACATGGGAGCAAGGGGGATCACAAAAGTATTTTGCATATACTTGCCTTGGTAGTAATTTCTCAGAAGTACAATATCAAGGTTTCTGTTTACACATGCATCTGTCAATAAATCCAAAAGTTAAAATTTGCCTGAGACTCTTCACTCAGTTGTATTTCATAAGTAAAGTATACATGTAAAGCCAAACTAATGAAAGTATTACATACAGCAAGGGCAGTTAGGTAAGTTAATGTTGCTATGGGAACCCCGTAGATCTTCTTGTGTCTCAATTTAAAAATCATGGCCTAAGGTGGTTTTAAAAACAACAGAAGATAAAATCATTCTCACATCCTCACACATGTAAATCATACTATATCTCTCAGTTCTAAATAGCAGATTCAAGCCAGGCTTTTGACTGGCACAGTAAAATTCAGCTTTGTGTCTTTCTATAACGTATTATAGCATGTAGTTAACCTTTAGAAACTTCAAAAATACATCAACCAAATTTGGACTGTGAAACACAAACTGGGCTCTGTTGGGCTCTGTCTAGCATAGACCTCCTATTCTACATGCCTGCTCAATAGACCATTTCTACCAGTGTCTTCTGCTTGTCTGGCCAGTCTTTCTCTTGCTTAGCCCACCTAAATCAGCCCCCTACTTAAAGTTTGCTGCTAGACAAAATACAGATTCTTGGCAGAGGAAAAAAAAGGGGGGGGGCCTTTTGCCTGTAGATAACAAAAAATTACGAAGTGGCAAACCCTATCAAAGTACCACCAGCATTCTTCACAGAGCGAGAATACACAATCCTAAAATTTGTATAGAACCTTTCAAAAGACCCCAAATAGCCAAAGCAGCCCTGCTGGAGGCATCACAATTCCAGACTTCAAGCTGTATTACAAAGCTATAATCATCAAGACAGTATGGCAGTATGGTACTGGCACAAAAACAAACACTCAGATCAATGGAACAGAATAGAGAATCCAGAAATGGACCCACAAACATATGGCCAACAAACCTTTGACAAAGCAGGAAAGAATATCCAATGGAAAAAAGATAATCTCTTCAACAAATGGTACTGGGAGAACTGGACAGTGACATGCAGAAGAATAAATCTGGACCACTTTCTTACACCATACATAAAAATAAACTCAAAATGGATGAAAGACCTAAACGTAAGACAGGAAGCCATCAAAATCCTCAAGGAAGAAGCAGGCAAAAACCTCTTTGACCTTGGCTGCAGCAACTTCTTACTCAACATGTCTCCAGAGGCAAGGGAACCAAAAGCAAAAATGAACTATTGGGACCTCATCAAAATAAAAAGCTTCTGTACAGCAAAGGAAACAATCAGCAAAACTAAAAGGCAACTGATGGAATGGGAGATGATATTTGCAAATGACATCAGATAAAGGGTTAGTATACAAAATCTATAAAGAATTTATCAAACTCAACACCCAAAAAACAAATAATCCAATGAAAAAATGGGCAAAAGACATGAATAGGCACTTTTCCACGGAAGACATTGAATAGACATCCAATAGCTAATAGACATATGAAAAGATACTCAACATTACTCATCATCAGGGAAATACCAATCAAAACCACAATGAGATACCACCTCACACCTGTCAGAATGGCTAAAATTAACAAGTCAGGCAACAACAGATGTTGGTGAGGATGCAAAAAAAGAGGAACCCTTTTACACTACTGTGGAAATGCAAACTGGTACAGCTACTCTGGAAAACAGTATTGAGATTCCTCAAAAAATTAAAAATAGAACTACCCTATGACCCAGCAATTGTACTACTAGGTATTTATCCAAAGGATACAGGATGCTGTTTCAAAGGGGCACATGCACCCCAATGTTTATAGCAATGCTATCAACAATTGCCAAAGTATGGAAAGACCCCAAATGTCCATTGACTGATGAATGGATGAAGAAGATGTGGTATGTATACAATGGAGTATTACCTGGCAATCAAAAAGAATGAAATCGTGCCATTTGCAACAATGTGGATTTAACTAGAGTGTAGTATGCTAAACAAAATAAGTCAGAGAAACAAAAATATATGATTTCACTCATGTTGAATTTAAAATATAAAACAGATGAACATAAGGGAAGGGATGCAAAAATAATACAAAAACAGAGATTGAGAGAGAGACAAACCATAAGAGACTTTTAAATACAAAGAATGAACTGAGGGTTGCTGCAGGGGCGTTGGGTAAGGGGATGGGCTAAATGGACAAGGGGCATTAAGGAGGGCACTTGTTGAGATGAGCACTGGGTGTTATAAGTGAGTGATGAATCACTAAATTCTATTCCTGAAATCATTATTACACCATATGTTAACTAACTTGAGTTTAAATAAACTTTTAAAAAGGGGGGAATGTATTCTTCCAGAGAGCCTTTCCAGAAGGAAAGCAGCCCTTCTGATTTTAGAATACTGAGACCCATTTCAGACTTCTGACCTCCAGAAAGTAATAAATTTGAGTTGTCTTTTAAAAAAATCATGAAGTATTGCAAATATATCTGCTTGGGTATTCGCTTAAAATATTTGATAACTGCATGAAATTCTAATTTTTTCCTCATAAACATAAAGCTAGGACCAGTTAGGTAGAGTTTGACATTTAAAAATTTTCTGAAGGAGCTGAATTTCCAAAGAACCATTTTTTTCTAATACAAAGTGATGTTCCTTCATCTTCTTACATTGCAGAAACAATGAAATATTCTGTATTTAAAATGCACCCTCTATTTTTCTGCACTTCTAAAAATTCTCTTTTGAGTATTTTCCAAATGTAAAAACTCTCATACACGAACTGTTTCAGAAGTTTGCCAAAAAGCCAAGGTAACAGTTTCTATTATTAAAAGTTTTGCATTCAGTATGACACATTTGTTATATTGAAACACCAAGTTAATGTTGACTTCTGAGAAATCATTTGTTTTGTTTGACTCCATCCATATGTTTTGTCTTTAAATTATGAACACATCAATTTTTCTACCATTATGCAATCTAAATAGTTACTTACTCTGTTTTGTATGTGAAAACTCACCCATATGCAAAGAGATGCACCCCTGCGCAAATGAATCATTTAGACTTAAACTTCAGGCAAACTAAGTTTTTGCCCCCAAACTCTTATACCGTATTCCCGTGGTTTTCTAACTCGTCAAAGCCAAATCCGAAGTCTGAATATATCACTCGTTGTTACTTCTAATTGGTTTTAATGTTTATTATGCTCCTCACAAGTGCAGATAACTTCACATTTGCATCACTAATAGACCTCTTTCAGAGCCTCTGCTCCTTCTGCTTCCTGCCTCTATTAGTCATCAGTAGACGACATGTTGGCGTGGATTTTCCCTTCCCACTTGTGAAAGTGCAGTGTAAATTCTAAAGCATTGAATATGTGTGAAGTATCATTATTAATAACAACATTTACAGTCTATAGGGCAGCATACAGAGTATTCCAGCAACGAAACTTTTTCAGTGGTTTTATGAGACCTTGTGAGAAAGACAGTAAGACGCCGTGGAAAAGTATTGCCTTGGAGTCAAACAGAAAGCATAGGTTTTAGTTCCTTTTGAAACACTTAGCTACTCTTAATCTAGCTCCAACTGCTGAGTCTTACATACTACACTTTTATGTGTTAAGCTATTACTTCATTTAATTTTCAAACTGCTGTGTATTTGTTTCTACTACAACCATTTAACAGATAAGACTGGGGCTCCGAGATTTGGGGTAACTCGCACAGGATATCACCACAAGTCAGTGACAGAGCCACAGTTTGGACCCAGAACTGTCTGATTCCAAAACCTCTAGTCTCCTCAGCACACTTTTAGTTGATAGGCTCAAATGCTGCTGGGAAAGCTGCTGGAGGAGAAAAAGAGCTCCTGAATCAAGGGGAGAATTATAGCAGTGGGTAGGAGTTTGCATGAGACAATCTACAAGATGACAGCTCATTCCAGATCCAGTGATTCTTTGAAACAAGTAGGTTGCATTTGGTCCACAGTCACAAACTGGGAAGGAAAAGCAGGAAAGGAAGGAGAGGAATGACAAAGCAAAAGCTTTCAATCAGTTCTTTTCAGCATTCTGCATATGTTTACTTCTGTTCTCACCCCACCCCCTTCAAGCTTCAGGCTTCAGGCTTCAAGCTTCCATTTGGCTTCTCTCCCAGCGAGTAGAGCACCGATCACTTGCATACTCCTCACTAAAAGAAAAAAAACTCAATCTGAAATAGCCCTTAAAATGTCTTCAAAGGGATTCAGCTTTAGTATAATCTAAAATATGTGAATTCGGGGATTGTCAGTAATAAAATATGAGTGAAAACATCTTTATTTAAAACATTGTATGTACATTAATGCCAATTCAAGCATAAAATGTTGAACATTTCTTGGAATATGGTTTGGGATTTGAGAGCCACAAAGTTACCTGCAAGATGACTTTGGTGTTGTTATAAATATAAACAAGTAAAATAACAGTTGCATCTTCAGTTATAATGAATCTTATATTGTGCCTTCAAAGCTGCAGAGGAGAATGGATGCCAAAATCTGTCTTTCATTAACATATGCCTTCAATGACAGGGAAGAGGTGTTGAAGACAAAATTACTTTTTCCTCTGAGTATGAATCAGCAACATGCAGTAACAAGTAATAATAGTTCTGTGTATGAGTGCAGGCAGAGGGTAAGAAAAACAGCATCAAATTGAAAATGCCAAGTGCACCTGCAGGAGAGGCCCAGGAGGCTGCAGAGCACAGCTCCCTGGAGCACCATCCTGAAGTATCTCTGAGCACAGTGACCTCAACGCTGGCCAGCCAGGTTGGCATGAGATGGATGAAGCCCAGTAAAACCTGCAGGTGGTCAAAGAGAGCCCACCCTCCCCTTCTCCTGGAGCTACAAGGCACCACTACTTGTTCAAGAGCTTGAAACAGCTGCTTTGGATTCTTAGTGCATGTGGTTTCACAACCACTTAACCTTTAGTAAGGAACCGCTAGAGGCAGGTGAATGAATAAAAATACACGTTAACATTTCGTAAGAAGAAAGAAAAATCAATACTTTAGGAGTGCATGGACTTCAGATAGTCACAAAAAGCCTCCAGTTAGCTGTGTCCCCGGCTCCCCAGGGATTTGCATCTTCATCTCTGATTTTCTCCAGCAGACAGGCACCAAGGTGGGCGTGCGCCCCAGAAAACACACGGCTTTCTATCAGATGCTGCCTACCAAATGAAGTGAGCCATTGATTGCCTTCGTAAAAGCCCCAGGCACCATCTCTCCTTTTGGGCTGATGGGTTTGGTCCAGGAAAACTTTAAGTTTTGCTTTGCTTATACAAATTCTTTGGCAGTTTTTTCAATCCATTGCTCCCTTATATGACACTTCCTAGTTCCTTGCACAAAGAGAAGATACGAATTTTCTTTCTCGGTTCCTCTTTATGTATTGATTATTGATGTTTCAAAATTGTTGAGGAGGGGCGCCTGGGTGGCTCAGTCAGGTGGGCGTCCCGCTTCGGCTCAGGTCATGATCTCACGGTTCCTGGGTTTGAGACCTGCGACGGGCTCTGTGCTGACAGCTAGCTCAGAGCCTGGAGCCTGTCTTCAGATTCTGTGTCTCCCTCTCTCTCTGACCCTCCCCTGCTCACATTATTTCTCTCTGTCTCTCAAAAATAAATAAAGAACATTTTTTAAAAATCAAAATCATTGAGGAATAGCAATTATACTTCAGGTAAAATTGGGATTTTCCTCTTCATTGAGAAAAAAGGCCAAAACTGTGTGACTTTGTAAAATTAATGATGAGGTTCTGTTGAGTTTTATTAGGTTGTTGTTGTTTGTTTTGTTTTGTTTTAATGCTGTGTACTTACCACCATCAATGCTGTGCAATTGCTGCCTCATTTCTCTTACCTGTCTCCCAAGGGTGACTCATCTTCCTCCTGAGGCTACCCTACTGAACAGAATGTTTGGCATAAAGAATGTGATAGCTCTCCATACATCTTTAGTTATGCCCCAGTCCCTCAGGTAGCTGAGACCGAGTCCCCTCAAGCAGCATTTGGAACTCACACAGAAAAGCACCTGAAAGAGAATGGCTGAAATTGCCAGCGTCACATGCTGCATTGAAGCAAAGAAATTTCTGTCTCCAAGGATAATTGCTTTTTTCATTGCTCATACTTCTTCCTTCACAGCCCTCATTTATTTTAATGTATATATTCCACTTTGATTCTCTAGAAGATATTTTTAAAGTTTTTTTAAAACTCCAAGTGAAAGATGCAATTCAGGATCCAGAAAAGCATTTATTCTATTTATCCTTTCCATGAATGTATTCTTAATCAACCAGTCTTTCTGAGTGTCTCTTCATTTGCAGCTTTGTTTCCTAATAGAACACTTGGGCTCTGGAGATTAGTGAGACAAAGCTTCATTATAACTCCCATGTCTTATATGGTTTCTCATCCTAACTCACTCTCCAGGTGCTTCTTTCTCTTGCCAAATAGTGCAAGGAAATACTTTTGCAGATCTTTTGTTTACTTTAGTAAAAACACTGATCTAGTCTTTTCCATTCGGGAGTGCTGCTCATTTCCTGACTGGTCTTTAAATTTTGGCTCAGTAGCAACTTGGGGATTTGTTTTCTACCCAGAGTAGAAGGAGCTGGGTGCCCAGGCGCCCCGTGCTGGAATGGGAATTGAGTTCTGCTCATGCCCTGGGTAAACAAGCTGAGGTTTTCCTCATAGATTTTCCCCCCATTCCTCAAAGTTTTAATGTTTCTAGTCACTTAGCTCTGACTTTTTAAAAGTCATTTTAATAGGGTTGTCTCTCCTCCAAGTGCACTCAGAAGCTGATCATGTACACAGGGAAACTCTCAAGAATAATGAATTTCCTGTTTGCTGGTTTTTACCTACAACACAATGTGCTGCACAACACTTGCCTCTGGTCTGGTTCCATTGCCAGTGGCCTGGGCTGGTAGAGAAGGTCCTGCGACACCAGAGGAATTTGGCTTGGGCTGCCTCACTTGCTGCGTCCCCCAAGACTGCTGAGTTAATGAAGCTTTGGTTCTTACCCAGTTGGACGTTTTCTTTATTTTCTTAATGTTTATTTGTTTTGAGAAGGAACCAGCAAAGGACGGGCAGATAGAGAGGGAGAGAGAGAATCCCAAGCAGGCTCCCTGCTCAGTGCAGAACCCGACATGGGGCTTAAACTCATGAACCATGAGATCATGACCTGAGCCAAAATCAAGAGTCGGCCACTCGACCGAGCCACCAAAATGCCCCAGACATTTTCCTGTTTCAAGTTTTATACATTTTCTTGTTCTTTCTTCACTTTGGCACGTTTATTACTAAGTTTTATTCTAGTTATGCGACTACATCTATACTTAATTATGTTTATATATGAATATAAGTTACTTTCAGTTCATCCTACCTTGGAGAATTTATTTATAGTTCTATGAGGTCAGTAACTTTCCAAGGGACCACTTTCTAAACCTGAAGTCTATACTTCTCTATATTAATGTATTTTTACATTAAAATATGTTTGGACTAGCAAAGTTGAATGATAAAAATAGAAAACACTGACAAAGAACTACATCAAGGGGGTGGGTACTCTCTCTTAAGTTTATTTATTTATTTTGAGAGAGAACACAAGCAGGGAAGGGCAGAGGGAGAAGGAGAGAGACAGAGAATCCCAAGCAGGCTCCAGGCTGTCAGTGCTGAGCCTGAGGCAGGGCACAAACTCACAATCCGTGAGACCGTGACCTGAAACGTAACCAAGAGTCAGGCATTTAACTGACTAAGCCACCCAGGCACCCCTAAGGACTTATTCTGTAATACAAAGTAATAATGCCATAGTTGAGGGTGGGGAAAGACAAAGACAAAGCTGTTGGCATAGACAGGGTCTAGTTGACAGGGTCAATATGATGACAAGGAATCTAGGGTCAGTCATTTCTCTAGCTCAGCCAGGCATAGATAGTCATCACTACCAAAAGAAGCAAGCCACACTCTGGCTTAGAAAAAGTTGGCAGTATTCACAGGCAGATTAGCCAAATACTGCTCCAATGACCCAAAGAAAAATGCAAGGTCAGAGAAAATTATAGCAAGAGTAACTTGAACTGAATGTCAGAGAAATGGACTGTAAGCTTAAATGCCCCCTGGCCTAGCTCAGAAGGAGCCAAAAAAGAGCCCTAACTAGGCCTTGGAAATGGAAAGGCTGCAGAGGCAATAAACTTTTTTCTGTTTACCTGAATTATACCATAGAAATGGCTAGTAAGACATTTTGATCTTGATATCTTTTAGAAGAGCAAAGAATCACTTTTATCTGATTCTTCCTTTTGATTCCTGGACCCTTGTGTTTTCCATCATGATGTGTCACAAAGTATGAGTTTATTGATCTTCAAAAACCTGGAAAGATGGGACACAGCTTCAGGAGAGACACACCCAGAGAAGTACAGGCAGAAGGGGACATTGACTGAGCCAGAAGATTGCTTTCATTCACCAGTGTGATAGAGGAAAGTACAGATCACATATCAATATAAGGTCGTTACCAAGTGATTCGTGATCTGCTGACCATTCATGATCTGCTGACCTTCTGTGAGAAGATTAATGAAAAGCATGTGAAGAACACAGGCCAGCATAGCCTATGAGACAAAGCCTCAATGTATAATCACTACCATTTCGTGAGGTTTGAGAGAAGCCCCCGCAGTATCTCTGTGTTCCTGCCCAAAACTTTAAAACAGCTGAGAGAAGCCAATACTGGAGAAAATGGCTCAGGGTACATGGGAACAGTTGCCTTCTTACTACTGAATTCAAGAATCAAGACCCATAGCTCAATTGTGCTCATGGGGGTCTGCCCCTGTACAGCCTTGAACCGAGTAGCCAGTTTCCGAGAGAGAGGGGGAGGACTAGGTTAAACATGCCTAATTCATTTCCCAAATTACTCCACCTCTCTCAGGAATAAAGAGAGCAGGATTAAAGAAACCAGGTCGTCCCTCCACAGGGCAAAAAACAACAGTAGCGGGCATTACCTAAGCCTTTTATAAATGCCTAGTCAACCTACACCACATTTACTGAGGCTAGAGCAACATGGAGTGGACTCTACTCTGCCCTTTGCGACTTGCTGAGCAGTCTGCTTAGAGAGATATACCATCAGTCGTTCAGCATTTACCTGTAAGCCTGCGGCAGTGGACGAGGTCTATGAGCATCTGCCTTGGTGATGGATGAGATCTTCAGAGTATGCACTGACACATGCAGATGGTTGGAATACTGAGAACTAAAAGTGAGTTTCCAAAGGTATTACCAGTGAATTATTCTGGGAACCCGACTACCCTTAAGTCTGTACAAGACTGTTAAATAAATGGCCAGAAGATCTAGCAACTCTGCTAAACACCGCTTCTACATTGACTTGCAAAGCAAATAACTGGCTCTAACCCAGCACTTCTCAAACTATCTGAGGTAAAGGATGAGTTGTTGCTCTTTGTTTTGTTTTGCCCATTTGCAACCTGTCATAGACCAATACTTTTCAAAGATAAATTACTAGGGAAAAAAAAAAGATGTCCTCCAGTTCCCGGCATTGTGTTTCCTGGTCTCTGCCCTCTCCCCAGCAATCTCTCCTTGTAATCTCTCAGGCAGCCAGTGCATACCAGCTACATGTCAGGCACTGCACTAGTGTTTGAAAATGAAGGGATGAACAGGAAAAAATAAAGATGGGCAATATACAAGCCCAAGATTTTTAGATTCAACAGACATAAATTTATTCAGTTTCTCTACTTACCTTGACATAGGCTGGGAATAATAGCATCTGCTCACACCTTGAGCTGCCCTACTCTAGACCACAGAGAGACGACAAATCCACATCATAGTATTTGGTCTGCTTCACCTCCTGAACCCTGTTTTGTCCCTTCACCTTTGGGTGTACAGCACAGGACCCTGCTTGTGCACCTAGAAAATGTTAGTTTGGGTGCTCAGTGCTGTTCCCTGGTATCCTTTACACATACTTGGTTGTATTAAGCACCCCAAACCACACCACACCACCCAGCTCTCACCAGGATCTCTGGTGGTCATTGTTCCTTTTACTTGTTCATTTTTTAAAAATAACTTTTTCGTGAATATGTGAATAGGTGCTTAATAGTTTCTATCCTGATTTAAAATGAAACGAGACAATTCTATTATTCTTTTGTTGAAGTCAAAACTTGTGATTCCTCCCTCCCCCTCACTGAATGGTGTTTTAAAGACTGAGTTGATGCCAAACTCAAAGAACATGGAGAACTTGGGGAAAGGCCAGAGATAGATAAGATTATTAATAGTTTGTTTATAAGGCCCATGTTTAGAAGCTGAAGAAAATGTGTATATTTATGCTAGAAGAAGAGCACACTAGAAGATGAGAATGATAGTTCCCAGGAAGGAACAGACAAAAAGGGTTCTCAGAGAAGAAACACGGGACGCATCTGGATATAAATCCTAGCTGGGCGACTGCTGGTTGTGTACCCTTAAACGAGATACTTAACATCTCTGAGCCTCAGTGACCTCAACTATAAATTAAGACAATATTGTTTACCTGAAGACTGTTGGAAGTATGAAATACAAAGCACATCAAATGTAAGGCATGGTGCCTGCAAATGATTGGTGCTTGATAAGTGGTCAGTATTAATCTATCACTAATAGATTTTTTTTTTTTTGTTTACAAAGGATGGTGATCAAGTCTTTGTCTCTTTTGGGGAGACGGGGAGAAAAGGACTCTTTCTGCAATATAAATAATTTAAATTATCCATAAGAAACTATTCCTAATCATGAAGAGTTGAGTTTTTTATTTCACATTGCTGTTTCCTTGGCTTATATTCAATTCCATTCAAACATTTTTTAAGCATCCACTCTGTGCCAGAAACTGTGCTGGACACTGAGAATACTAGGATGTCCTCGCCCTTGCTTCTTAGATGCCTGCAACTTAGGATGGATGCCCATTTGTCTGAGATGTAGCAAGTATCTCCCACATAAATTGCCTAGCTCCAGCTGGCCACCTTCTTAAACTTCTTGGCTCCATTGGCCAGCACTGCCACTACCCTACTGTACCATATCAATTGGCACCCTTATGTTTGAGATCCTTTTCCAGGCCCTCCATGAACAAATCTAGTTGTGATACCCAGTGAAAGCCAAATAAAGCATGTGAAACAAGTCCTCAAGATGTATCCCCTGTTCCATATACCCTCTGGTCTCCAAGGTCACTTTTAATAATGCTACCCATACTTCTACACAGACCACCTCCTTCACAGCATTTAGGGTTTCCACTCACAATACCTCTCAGCACCATTCAGCACCACCAAAATCCATCTGACTGGTCACATTGAGATGATATCTGGGCTGCCTTCAAGACATCTACAAGACTCTCCCTCATAGTGCTGCAGAGCCCCACTCCTTGCACATGTATCGTTCACCTGAATTGATCATCCAAGCATGGAACCCAATCTGGCTTACTTCTTGTTACAGTTACCACCTGGTCTTCACATAAACTCAAAAATTAGCCCCTGTAGAGTCCAGAAATTAGCCTTGCATATATGATCAAATGATTTTTTTAGAGGGTGCCAACACCATTCAATAGGGAAGGGTGAATCTTCTCAACAAATTATGTTGGGAAAACTGAATACCCACCTGCAAAAGAATTAAGCTGGAATCTTCATTTGTAAAGCATAGAAAAATGAACTCAAAATGGATTGAAAAAAAAAACAACTAAATGTAAAACCTAAAACGATAAAGCTCTTAGAAGAAAACATAGGAGAAAAGCTTCATAACACAAGTTTTACAATGCTTACTTGGAATATGAACACCAAAGGCACAAACAACAAAAGAATCTTTTTATGGTACAAAAAGATCGATTGGACTACATCAAAAAAAAAATCTGTACATCAAAGGCATATTCAGCATAGTGAAAGGGTAATCCACAGAATGAGAGAAAATACTTGCAAATTATATATTTCATAAGGGGTTAATATCCAGAATGTATAAAGAACTCCTACAACTGAACAACAAAAAACCAAAACTACCCTATTATAAAATAAAAGCAAAGGACTTAAATAGACATTTCTTCAGAGAAGGTATACTGACAGCAGGTAAGCATATGAAAAGAGTGTTGGACATCACTAATTTAAAAAGCAGTGGGATAGCACCTCACACCTATTTAGATGACTACCACCGAGAAGCAGAAAATATCAAATGTTGGCAAGGATATGGAGAAATTAGAATCCTTATACACTATTGATGGGAAGGTAAAATGGTGTAGCACTTATGAAAACATTATGGTGGATGGTGGGGTCTCAAAAAATTAAAAATAGAATTACCATATGACCCAGAAATCCTACCTCTGGGTTGAAATATACCCAAAATAATTGAAAGCAGGGACCCAAAATGATATGTATACATCCATGTTTATAGCAGCATTATTTGCAAAAGGTGGAAACAACCCAAGCATCCATCACAGATGAATGGGTAAACAAAACATGATACATACATACAAAGCAATATTATTCAGCTTTAAAAAGGAAGAAGGGACCCCTGGGTGGCTCAGTCAGCTGAGAGTCTGACTCTGGATTTCAGCTCAGGTCATAATCTAAGTGTCACAGGATCAAGCCCCACTTCAGTCTCCAAGAGCCTCTCTCTCTCCCTCCGTCCTTCTTTCCTGCTCACACTTTCTCTCAAATAAAAAAAAAAATTAGCAATTAAAAAAATTCTGACACATGCTACAATGTGGGTGAACCTTGTGAGCATTATGCTAAGTAAAATAAGCCAATCACAAAAAGACAAATATGGTATGATTCTGCTCCACCTCCATATGAAGTACCTGGAATAGTCAAATTCATAGAGACAGAAAGTAGAATTGTGGTTTCCAGAGACTTGGGGATGGAAAATGGGGAGTAAGTGTTTAATGGTAAAGTTTGTTTTGCAAGATGAAAAGAGTTCTGTGGATGGCTGGTAGTGATGGTAGCACAACATCATGAATAAATACACTTAACGCCACTGAGCTATGCACTACACACGTTTGCAATGGTAAATTTTGTTAGGTATATTTTACCACAACTTTTAAAAAGGAAAAAGAAAACTAGCCCTTATGTTCAGCTTGGCCTTCCAAAATCTTGGACTTGCTGCCTTCTATCTCTACCTCTTTGCCCTTCCCACCCACTTTCCATACAAACCAACCTGTCTCCTACCATTCCTCACTACCCCCAGCCCACTTGGACTTCACTTGGCAGTTTGCATACACATTCATTGCCTGGTCCCAGGAGACAGCGCTTAAGGACAGGAGATCCTGGGCTTCCTCCACCACATGACTTTCTCATAAGCTTCCACCGCTAAGTGTGGATCATCAAAACCCTTCACCAAACCTGGGAACATTTCGGGCCTTCCACAGACCCTCATGGTTAGTGGAGAGGGCATGAAGCAAAGGTGTTAACGTCTGATTCACCCCACACAGTGTGCTGGCATGACATAAAAGAAGAACCCCAGCATTTGTTGAGGGCCTTAGTTTGGAATTTTAGGCACTGCATTTCCTCCAACTTCCAGCCTCCTGCCTTCTGACCAGAGTATTCATTTTCCCTTTTCTGACCTTTTATCTCCAGAAATCATGCTTCCCTTCTTTCTTTAATGTTTTTATTTATTTTTAAGAGAGAGAGAGAGAGAGAGCAAGAGTGGGTGAGGGGCAGAGGGAGAGGGAGACACACAAACCGAAGGAGGCTCCAGGCTCTGAGCTGTCGGCACAGAGCCCAACACGGGGTTTGAACTCATGAATAGCGAGATCATGACCTGAACCGAAGTAGGTCGCTTAACCGACTGAGCCACCCAGTTGCCCCTGATTATCTTCTTTTTAATATAAGTTTTTATTTACTTATTTTGAAAGAGAAAAAGAGTGGGAGAGGGGCAGAAAGATAGGAAGAGAGAGAATCCCAAGCAGTCTCTGCTGATGAGGGGCTCTCTCTTACAAAATCAAGACTTGGATGCTTAACCAACTGAGCAACCAGGTGCCCCTCATTCTTTCTCATTTTTGAGAGAGAATGCACACGTGTGTGTGCCGAGGGAGGGAGGAGGGGGAGAGGGGGAGAGAGAGAGAGAGAGAGAGAGAGAGAGCACGAGAGCAAGAGAGAGAGAGAATTCCAAGCAGGCTCCATGCTCACTGTCAGATCCTACCACCTTGGAATCATGACCTGAGCCAAAATCAAGAGTCTGACACAACCATCTGAGCCACCCAGGCACCCCTGTTTTGCCCCCCCCCCTTTTTTAGGTTTATTTTGAGAGAGAGAGCATGCCCAGCAGGCAGAGAGAGAATCTCAAGTAGGCTTCCCACTGTCAGCAAAGAGCCCAATGTGGGGCTCAAACTCACAAACCATGAGATCATGACCTGAGCTCAAATCAAGAATCAGACACTCAACCAACTGAGTCACCCAAGCACCCCATGTTCTAGAAAATTTCTGTCTGCTCCCATTGGAGCAAATTGATGGTTACCTTAGCTGTTCATTAGAAACATCTGGGAATCTCTTAAAATTGCTTGTCTCAAAATACCACCATCAGATTCTGATTTCATACATCTACATTGATTGGTTGTTGTGGGGTTTTTTTTAAAGATTTTATTTTTTTAATGTTTATTTATTTTTGATAGAGGGAGAGTGAGTGGTGGAGGGGTGGAGAGAGAGGGGGCAGAGGATTATAAGTGGGCTCTTGCTGACAACAGAGAGCCAGATGTGGGGCTTGAACTCATGAACCATGAGATCATGAATTGAGCTAAAGTCATATACTTAACCAACTAAGCCACCCAGGCACCCTGAAAGATTTAATTTTAAGTAATCTCTGCACCAAATGTGGGGTTCCAACTCATAACCCAGAGATCAAGAGCCACTCAGTCTACTAACTGAGTAGCCAGGCAGCCCTGTATGGGTGGTTTTTATTCTGTCAGAAATTTTGTTATTTAGCCAGAGTTGAGAACCACTGAGTGAGAGTATAACTTAAAGAAAAGTATCTCAGAGAATTCCATGAATTTTAAACTGGTTTAGAGTTGTAAAAAAGCAGAGTAGAATTATTAAATTTGAATGGATTTCTTAACATAAATACGTGAATATTAACTTGAAACTACAGATTCTATGTATAAAACATTTCTCCTTAGGAGTCTTCCTTTCTTGGGAGGCCTGGGTGGCTCAAGTTAGTTAAGCATCTGATTCTTGATTTCAGCTCAGAGTCTTGAGATCAAGCCCAGAATCTGGCTGTACACCCAACATGGATCTTCCCTCTCTTGGGATTCTGTCTCTCCCTCTCTCTCGGCCCCTCCCCTGCTCAAGCATGCACGTGCTCTCTCAAGCTCTCTCTCTCTAAATAATTTTTTTTAAATCTTCCTTTCTTATTTTTTATTTTTCTCTTATTTTCTCTTTCCTTAGACCTTCAAGTGTCTCAACAGCTCTCTTAACTTCTGTTAAATGGCGTCCAGCATTTTCCACCAAACCCAGTGAGCGGGCCTCCCTCCGGTCCCCGTGTCCAAAGCCGGCACTGCTTCCTACTGCTGCGAGACTCAGGTACAGGGTCCTGGTGGGAGCAACCATCACTGGCACTGGTGTTATTGGGTTGATGCCCCAGAGTTCACTGTGCTAAAGCCACTCGGCCCAACCATGTCTGAATCCCATTAGTGAACACACTATAGCCTCAAGATTTCCTTTTACATACTCCTTGCCAATCAGCCTTGTGGGCTTGGTATAAACTGTAGAGGCAGCTTTTAGGCAAACAGGCTTGAGCAATGGAATGTAGCAAGGGCCCCAGCAACCCCCTGGCTAGATACAGACAAGCCCGTCAGCCAACCCAAGTCAAAATGTCCATAGACCCTACCTGCCAATGGGCTACTTACAACCAGGTACAGTTACCAAAAGGGGGAAGATTCCATTTGTCCCTATACCTCCTCATCTTCCGCCTTTAAAAACAGCCCCAACCCAGTGCTTTTTGCTGACCGCGTCTCCTCTGCTGGCCTGCCCACCACTCTTTGGGGTGTGTCAGTACACTCCCATCTCCTTGTTCCACCTCAGATGAATTCTCTCACCTCCTGCACCACCAGCTTCCATCTGATCATTGCCCCACATTTGGCAGCCCCCATCCAATTGACACCACATCCCATTTAGATACCACATAAACCACACCTGCCCCCAAACTAGAACAACTTTGCTATCCCCCATACCCCATCTGCAACTTCCAAATTTTCTTTAGGCTTTTCCCGTGTTTATTGTTTTCCACATGCCCTTTCAAAGAGCCCAGCCAAAATCTATCATACTCTAAATGGGTTTTAGAGTAAAAAGCCTCACCTGAGAGATGGGTCTCTTCCTGGAGACATACTTTCCTTCTGTGGTCGCAGGTGAGTAGATGAGAGCCTCTCAGCAAGACTTAGTAAACATTTATGAATTCACTCATATTCTTCATTTCTATCCCAGAAACTAGTTTTTAAGAGGTTTAAATAGATTTTTTAGTCAGTCACTGTTGGAAAACTTTTTAAATTAATGTTTGAAAGTGAAATTCAACTTAATTGATTTATCAAACCTTAATTGAATTCCTGCTGTTACCATCACAGGAAAATGACTAGCAGCTTTCCCATTGTTACTGAAATACTCATCTTCCTTATAAATATTTTGACATGTTTTAAATGCCAAAAATATGCATGATGTGTACTGTATAGTCAAGAATTAGGCAGGGCTCTTGCTTTGGCATAAAGCTTGTTTCAGGTGGGGAGAGGAAGCAGCTGATAGTGTAGGAAGAAAGTAGAATTAGATAAAAATAGTCTTTTTTTTAATTGACATGATGTATTTTAAGATAGGGTCTTAACAATTTAATTTCTCATTGAGAATTGTACCCTAAATATACTCAAGGCTGATTTGCATTTTTGGGTTGTAAGTTCTGGCTCCAAATTCAATACATGTCATTGAGTAAGTCAGTCTTTTTCTACCTCTGATTATTTAACTGCAAAATTAGGAAGTTATACCAAGAGTTTGATAGGGTCCCTTCCAGCTCAAAAGTCAATACTTCTTTGAATTGTCCACTAAATTATGTAGTATCAAAGGGCAAAGACATTATCTTCTATTTTTCTCCCAACTTTTGTCTTTGCTAACATATGGAAAACAATAGAAATAAAGGCAATTAAAATTAGACTTTAAAATGGATATAAGGGGCACTGGGGTGGCTCAATGGGTTGGGCATCCAACTTCGGCCCAGGTCATAATCTCATGGTTTGTGGGTTTGAGTCCCATGTCAAGCCGAGAGCCTGCTTTGGACTCTCTGCCTTCCTCTCTCTCTGCCCCTCCCCTGCTCACACACTCGCTCTCTCTCAAAAATGAATAAGCATAATTAAATGGATTTAAGATGCCATCCTAACATCTTATTTATTATCATTTTACGTTCCATTCTGGTCCTTGAACATATGTATACATAGTTTTACATACTTGTAACCATAAAATAGGTAAAATTTTATAGTTGTCTCACTTTCCTTAATATTACATAACATTTTTATATTACCATTATCACTCATAATTATAGTTTAAATGGCTGCATAATACTACTTTATTGATGTACCATAGTTTAGCTAATTATTTCTTATATTTGGACATGTAGATTGCTTTCAATATTTGATAACCAAGAATGCTGCAACAAACTTTTTATTAATATGACTCATTTGAATAACTTTCTAAGAATAAACTTTTAGGTATATCATAACTGAGTTTAAGGGAACCTCATTATGGTTGTTTATAAGTATTGGCAAACAACTTTTCTAAAAGCTTACACTGATTTACATTGTTGCCACCATATCTGAGAGTGATAGTTTAACCACGCCTCACCAAAAATGAGGTATGAAATGACACTTAATGTCTTAATGCACACTTCTTTGATTACTGGCAGTCTTGAATATTTTTCCATTTGTGATTGCAGTTTATCTTCTGTGAGTTGTCTTATTTTTCCCTCTGCCATCCATCTGGCTGCATAACCATGAGTGAGTCACTCAACTTCTCTGTGGCTCCATTTTCTCATCGGTACACAAGATAATAATAGTATCTGTCAATAGAGTTGTTGTGAGGATTAAATAAATTTCTAAATGTAAAGCATATAAAATAAGATCTGGCACATGGGGAATCTTCAAAAATGTTTGTATTAGTGCTAGTAGTAGCTTTGGTGTTAGTTATACAATAGGATAGTAGTGATTTTCTTTACAATTTATGTGATCTCTTCTAGTTTTATATAAATGCATACATATCTGATTAACTTTTTAAAAAGAGTTCTTTATATAACATAGATGTGATTCTTTTGGTTTGCTGGGTTTGGTAAAGTGTTTACCCGAGATCATTGTTTTAATTTCCATATTAGTTTTGGGTGTGTGTGTACGTAGGCACAGATGAGCATACGAGTATGTGTTTTCTCAGAAGTCCAGAAACACAGTGTCTATGCAAAAGGGGCAGCTGAAAATAATGTTGGCTGCAGACAGTTCTCAGAAGGGCACGCCCAGCTCAGCTGAAGAAACGGTTCAACCAAGTCATTTAGAAAAATAACAAATAAACAAAACCAAAAGCAAAAGCAAACCACATACATACACTCACTCACAAAACCAAAACAAAAACAAACCACATACATACACACTCATTACAAACAAACAAAACTGTGGCTGTTTAAGCCACAAAGATGAAAGGGAGGCAGATGTAAACCTTGGAAATTTCTCTTTAAGAGTAATTGATTCTTTGTGTGCAACTGTTGCCCTGATTCCTGGCATACTGAGATCTAACTTAGACCACTCAAAGGAAAAACAAAAAGGTGGCATCAATAAACTGCCTTTGGCAGGGTGGGTGGGGAACCTGGCTGGTTCAGTCAGGAGAGTATGAGGCTCTTCATCTCAGGGTCAGGCGTTGGAGCCCACATTGGGTGTAGAAATCACTTAAAATAAAGGACATTTTAAATAAATAAATTGCTGTTGGGCATAAAAAAATATCTTAGATTCTACAACATCATGGATAGAAGAGATCCTTAGGAAGGGAAGGAAGCACGGCTCAGAATGGGAAAGTTAGTGATGTTCAAGACCAGAGTTAGTCATCCATATAGTGGGCGAATTGAAGGAAAAGGATAAAGAGCAATGAAAAAAATGTATATGAGTAATGGGAGGGCTAAAGAAGTCCACTGCCCAGACGAGGATTGGAAACTGTTTAAACTGGATATTACAGTATGTGTTTTGGCTCTGAGAAAACATAAGTTGAACTTTTGAGTGGTAATCAAGGACTTGGTCTCAAAGTATTTGCAAATAGCGCTGGTTTGGAGAACAGATGCTGACATTATTGCCAATGGGAATCGCAGTGTGATAGTTGGAGGGAGAGACCGAAAGAAACCACAGGGAATTTTTGTGGAAAGCTCAGCATTGAAAATGATTTATGGTTGATTTAAGGAGACAAGGAAAATAAGGCTACAGTGTATACCATCTGACTGCGGCAGACAAAGGATGTAAACAGCCGTAGCTTTCCAACCTTCTGGAAATCAGAGCTCTGCTCATACAGAAAGGCGCCAGAATGTTTGTCTGAGTTAAGTGCATACTTCTTTTTTAGTATCTAAGAATAGTGTCTTATCCTCCTTTTCTCTCCCATTACTGTTTGGGTATCCTTCAAAATCAATCTATTAAGCTGATTTCACCAGCTTTTAAGCACTATAGAGTCACCCAAAGAGATCAGTAGGTACTTTGCTTCCTAAAGAGCATCAGATGCTTCCTAAGAAGCATCATTTCCTACCATGCTAAAGAGGAACCTCACTTGAGACCCTAGGCTTGTAAGGTAGGGGCTCTATTTTGTTAATGTTATATGTATGAAATACTTTTATGCTAGGAAATTGAAGTCAGGGATTCAGGAGAGTCAGATGAATCTTCTGAAAATATCTAATAAAGTATGCAGAGAAGGGAAGTTGAGGCACAAATGATATGACGATTCCTTTAATGTTACTTAAGTTATATCCTCTGTTCAAAGGGCAGAGAACCATCAATTTCTCTCAGATAAGAGATAAGAATGAGCTGTCCTATAGGGAGTCTGTGCTTTGATATAGGAAAAGACAGACATATTTGGCTAAAGGCAGTAGAATTTTCATATAAGAGAAACAGACTTTGGGAAGGTCAGTTTTGGTCCTTAAATCCTCAAAAACCACCAGAGAAATGAGATACATCTAAGAACGATAGATGAAAAACAACAACAAAAGAAGCATCTCCAAAGGATTAGAACAAATAAGTTCTAATAGCAGTCCAGTGGCAATGCTTATTGAATAGCAGAGAAAACAGATGAGTTAAAATTAGAACTGTGCTTTGTGCCCAGGAACCTGCACCAACTAAGCCAGTCAGTGGCCAGAATTATGTTATCGTAGGAAAATGGATCCAGGTTTTCTCAACCTGTCTGATTATAGGCATTTTCCTCACACACATCTCACCAACGCACTCTCCATTATTTCCTGGTTGAGTTCCCTTTGAAAACTTCTCATTCCAGAGCCTGTGCTAAGACTGTGGAGATCCACCCAAATCTGGACCAGAATAACAGGGGAGACCCAAGTGTACCCTCAGTGGTCGGGATACCCATCTTAGGTGTAGAGGCAAAGAAGAGCTGATACAGCTAGAGCAGATGGAAAGGCAAGGATTCTTTCTCTGCTTGTATTGCCCTCTTCACTCTCTTCATTTCCTTGGTGGAATTCTAATCAGCATTCAGGATCCACTCAAGTATTACTACTATTTCCTCTCTCTAAACACCATTGGTGTTTAGAAAAAGCTCTACTTCCATAGGATCTTGTTCATAGCACTAATTAAGCATTTACTATATTGTTTTGTAGTGATTTGCTTGTCCGTCATTCTTACTGGACCATCAATTCTGTGACGTAGGGACAGTATCCTTCACCTTTGTATGTCCAGCCCTAACACGTATCTAGAACTGTGGCTGTGCAGCATTTGAAATGTGACTGGTTCAAATTGAGACAAGCTTTGAGTGTAAAATACGGAGTTTGACATATGAATAAGAGAATGTAAAACATGTCATTGATAAACTTTTATATTGATCACATATTAATTATACATTAAAATGATATTTTGGATACATTGAGTTAAAACGTTAAAATTCATTTTATCTGTTTTTTTATTTACTAGAAAGTTTAAAACTGTATATGTGATGCCCTTTATATCTTTTACTGGGCAAGACTGAGTTAGAACATAGCAGAGGCTTGTCCAAGTCAGTGTCTTAGCAGCAAAAAGAAAATCAACTTGGTTTAAACTTTGAAGAAATGTTAACAAAGAAACGATTTATAGAAGTATGGGCAGGAAATCCACAAAGAATACTGAAGCATCAAGAGATTAGCCACAGAGGGGAGCAGCCTAAACAAGGGGAGGAGATGATGTCACCAGAGCTAGTGAGCACGGGAGGCACATTAGAGGCTCAGCAAGCAGGAGCTCTAGTTACAGAGGGACCCAGTCATGGCCAGAACTGTGGAACCAAACAGGGAGACAACCTGCCTTTAATCTTCTTCTGGGCTCCTACAGGCTGTCGAGAATCAAAAGCCAGAGGGCAAAGGATCCTGAATGATACCATCCTTAGAGGTCACCTCCCACCTTCCAGGGCACTAAGCAGTGTGGAGCAGATGAGAGAATTGATCAGAGCAAGAAGGGGGCAGGAGCTGAAGAATAACCAACATAGGACTCAATAAATGTTAAATGGCTGAATGAAACAAAACTAGCCAACGGGGAGAGAATGGAGGACAGTGATAATATTTTCCCACCTGGGATCTTTTTGCAGTGGTGCCTTTCATACAATTCTGTGACACTGAAAGTTGAGTGAAATTATTTTAGGAGTTCACAGCCATTTCTTCCTGTGATTATATATAATGTAAATATTCTATAATATATATAAATTATTGAAATACTCTGCTAAATACAACACGTAAATCCAGTTGTGTTACACAGCAACATTTTTAACACGTGGGAAGCAGGTCACCATCAACTCATTCTGCTAGGTAAATTTGGTTTTGTCAAGCTTAAAACTAAGAGCCCCCTGCCTCTTCTGTACTTTTATTTGAATGTCTTAAATGTATCATTAATTAGGAAGGTTTAGGTGTGCATTAGTATTTTATGAAAATTCGGGTCTACATGTGCGCCCTTACATAAAATTGTACACATTTGTACACCACTATAGCACATGTACATAGCTCAGTGAAATGCCTGCCAAGTTTCAGGCATGCGTATCTGCCTATGTTCTCATGTCTAATCATGTTGTATCATGTTTCTGTAAATATCATATATTTATGCAAAGAATTACACAATTGTAGGATACCTGGGTGACTGAGTCAGTTAAGTGGCCGACTTCTGTTCAGGTCATGATCTCTCGATTTGTGAGTTTGAGCCCTGTGTGAGGCTCTGTGCTGACAGCTCAGAGCCTGGAGCCTGCTTTGGATTCTGTGTCTCCCTCTCTCTCTGCCCCTCCCCCACTCACGCTCTGTCTCTCTCTCTCACAAAATAAATAAATAAACATTTAAAAAAAGAGAGAATTACACAATTGCAAATATTGTTAGGAATTTCATTTGAAATGCACCTCTGGCCATTTGCACCTCCCATTTTCATGCCTGGAAGGTTGTTCCCTCAGTTCTTGGCAAGGTTGAGATTAGGATATTTTTCAGTCCTTTTCATCCTTTTCTCCTTTAGCTCTCTCAAATGTTTCCTGCTCAGGAAAGGCTTCCCTAATCACCTAATATCTTAGTTAGTCCCCCCTTCTCTATTTTACTGTTTTCATAGCACTTTTCACAATTTATAACTGTTTTGTTTCATTTTCTCCTCATTGGTTCTTCTTTGCTTCCTTAACAAAATTTTAAATCTCATTATTGCTAGTTCTGGGTTCCTCCCTAGCATGAGTGGGGCACTACGGTAAAGGCATTTGCCTATATTAATCCATCTGCTCATAATATCCTTGTGAGGGTCTTTATGAACCTTTATGAACCTGTGCACGTTTATTTCTATCTTCTTCACTTGATTTACATTATTTATATATATATATATATTTATTTATTTATTTATTTATTTAGAGAGATTAAGAACATGAACAGGGGAGAGGGGCAGAGGGAGAGAGAGAGAATCTTAGGCAGGCTTCACAGTCAGCACAGAGCCCAACTCAGGGCTCAATCCTACAACCTTGTGATCATGATCTGAGCTGAAATCAAGAGTAGGATGGTTGGGGCACCTGAGTGGCTCAGTCAGTTAAGCATCCAACTCTTGATTTTGGCTCAAGTCATGATCTTAAAGTTTGTGAGAGTGAGCCCTGTGTCAGGCTCTTCACTGACAGCACAGAGCCTACTTAAGATTCTCTCTCTCTCTCACTCTCTCTCAAAATAAATAAACATTAAGAAAGAAAAGAGAGTTGGATGCTCAACCAACTGAGCCACCCTGGCTCCTCTTGATTTACTTTATTATTTTAACCAACGCTTACCGAAGGTCAACTCTGGGCCAAGTACAGTGCTGAGGTTTGGAGATAAGATGATAAGAACATAGTCACAACTCCATAGGGATTATCTAGGCAGATGGAGTACATAAACTGACTACACCAATTGGTTAAACCTTTCTTACACCAGGATTCTAATCAGCAAGACTGGAAGAAGGGTGCTATTCTTTTGGTCTGTTACTATCTAATTTTGTCTTTTATTTTACTCTCCTTCAGCTTTTCTTCTCTCTTGGAGCCTATCCTTTCTAGCTGTCTTGTGTCCCCTTTCTTTTCCTGGGTTGTATTATTTATAAGTAATTACAGCTAATTCAAGATTATCTCTTTTGTGGATTTTGTACAATTATGTTTAAACCCTAACTAGTAGAATCTGGATTTAAACTTCCCCACCAACTCCCCACCTCCTGCCCCCAGCCAATGAAGACCCAAGGATTAGTTGTAATGTTAGCCTGAGAAAAGTTGAACTAGACAGTCATTAGCTCTTCACTACTCCCTATTCCCCCATGTGCTCCACAAGATTTAAGATCTCTTCCAAAGCCACATAGGAATGATGAATTTTTTTCTTTTTGGTAATTTCTTAGTTCTCTGCTCCACTTCCACTGACACAGATATTTACAAATAGATGTCTTCTGACTTATTTTCTGCTGCCCCAAGAATTATGGAATGTTGTATTGAAATTCTTCTTTGGATTTTTGTATCCCAATTTATATCCCCAATTTCTTGCATACTGCCTGGTACGTAATAGATGTCCAATACATACATGTGAAAATAAATCCAAAGTGAAAAGAGATAAAAAATCAGTAGATCATTTTTACATGAAGAGTGTTGCTATATTTAAATTGAGGGGGTTACATATACGTTTTATTCCTAAATTACCTGATCCTCAAAAGTAAGAATGAGTCTTGGGGGACCTAGATGGCTTAGTGGGTTAAGAGCCCAACTTCACTCAGGTCATGATTTCGTGGTTTGTGAGCTCAAGCCCTGCATTGGGCTCTGTGCTGACAGAGCAGAGCCTGCTTCAGATCCTTTGACCAAACCTCCTCTGCCCCTGCCCCTCCCCTGCTCATGTGCTTGTATACTCTCTTTCTCAAAAATAAATAAACATTAAAAAAAAAAAGAGTAGGGATTAGTCTTTGTTCTTCTTTGTACCATCTGCTACCTTGTGCCTAAAACAATATCTGATATAGAACAGATCTTAATTTACATTGTTGAATAAAGAATGAATAAATATCATTAAATAAATATTAGTAAATATCTATGGATGATATAGATGAGGATTTAAATCAATCATGTCACCTGGGATATTCCCTGGAACAAGATACAATTAACCTAGGTAAAGAAAAAACTACAAATAGTATTAGAAGGATGTCTATGGAGACCAGACTGCACTGGAGCAGCTCCTGCTCGGGGAACCCATCCCTTAGAATGGGTGTGCCTACTTCTGTTTCTTTTCCTCCGAGAGAGGCTGGAGCTGAACTTTGGAGATGGATTTGCACATGAAATGGGAGTACAAGCGTGTGAACATGTGGCTGTGGGGTTTTTGTTAATGTAGTCATTTCCTTCCAAACACTTGAAAAATATTTTTCTTTTATATTTTCCATCCTATTGCCATTGCCTCTGTGCTTTCTCCTCATTTCACATTTAAATTCTATAAACTGTCCAGTTAATGTGGACATGCATAATAAGTGGGCCCTGATCTTACTCTAAATGGAAGCCAGAACTAGTGTCCAGACACTAGGAAAGCATAATTACCCCAAGAGCAGCGTTAGGTTTTCTGGAAGGGCTTTTATCAGTGTGTATGGAGCCCCAGATGAAGGTTTCAGCATTAGACAAGGAAGAAGATTTATGAAATGCATATCTCCTCTTTCCTGGGGAGGGAAAAAACTTGCAAAACGGCTTAGGGTGTGAGTGCTTCCTGACCCTTAAGGGAAAGAAAGAAAATTATATCAAATCTTTGCATGCTAAAATAATATTCACTCAAAATGAGAAATGATTGATTTTTTCCATATGTTCTTATCCTATTTCAATTTAAATTAATTTTGCAGGAGTCATTAACCATCTCTGCAAAATTTGCTGGGATTGCTTCTGATGCTGGCTTTGGCACACCTGCAGCCAGTGCGTGTGTTTATGGTTAATGTGTAGGAACCAAAATTAATTTCAGTGAAAGAGCCAAATGGTCCTCCGGAGTCCTTACTCATATGTCTGATTAGTATTCACGAGGGGCAGAAAACAGCCTGCCAAGGGTGATAGAAATGTTTCAAAGGATCTTTTCTAAGTTCTCTCACTATCTTTTTTTTTATTTGCAGGTGCAAAAATTCCGTTTGTAATTCTTTAATTCCAAGGGCAATGGGTGTCTTGGGGTCTCAGAATTCAGGACAAGTGGCCAGATGGGACACAATATTATGTTTGCAAGTCATGGCAGGTGCAGAAGGAGGGCAAGCAGTTAAAAGTTTGGCCCACTCGCCTTTTTTTTTTTTCTCTTTTTGTGCTTCCTTTTACTCTTCTAGGCGGGTGTACAATTACACGAGCTGAATTCGTTATCTCCCAAAGCTGTGCTGTTGTACATCCAGGAAAAGGACTTGATTACTCAACCCATGTTTCCAGGAGCCTTATTTGGGTTCTTTTGTGTAGCAGAAGCAAAAGTGCTGAGTGCACCCTCTATTTGTTTTGCGATTTGCCTGCTGGGCACATTACTTGCTATCACTCTGGTTTCAATAGATGGTCTTTCCACTGAGGTTTTAGCATGTCTATATTTAGAAAACAATAAAAGATGTATAAGATGGAAAAATTAGAGGAGAGCAAAAGTGCACTGAGGAGGAGCGAGAAGGGCAAGAGATAGTCACAGATCCTTTTCAATGACAAGAGCTGCCCCTGGCACCCAGGCTTGATTTCTTTCTTGCCTTGCCAAGTATTTCACTGTACAGTGTGGAGTTATTAAGTGTGGAGATGAGGAATGGAACAATAGCCAAAGAAAACATGGACCCAGTATTCCATGGCATCCTCAGAGTTGGCTTTGACAGGGCCTACAACAGAAACGCTGTGAGAATACAGGGGCTGAAGAGTCAGCTACAAAAGGTGTGTCTGTGAGCTATGATAACCACGTATGATCTCCCCTTTCATGCCTTTGTCAGCACATGAGCTTCTGAGGTCAATGACTTCCTTCCCTACCAGGAATAGTTTGTAAGGTTCTTCTGCAAGCTGTGGTGAGAAACTTCAGTTTGCAGGTTCCAGAGGTGAACGTAACCAGAATATGCTCTGGTTTGTCTCCACGGATTTTGATGCTTTGAAAAGATAAGTGGGCAAAATGCCTGGAGATTAAAACAAGAAGGAGAAGAAGAAAAGAGGAAAGACAGACTGAAAGCAAGGAAGAAATGACACTGAGATGGGCTATTCCCTTGACGGTAGCTATAAAAATCTCGCTCATTATATCAGATAATAATAGGTTTATTTGATTGTCTCTGGGCTTGGTATACGGTTACTTATTTTTACATGGCCTCTTGAATGCTATATGGAATATTGTACACATTTACTGATTTATGTATATATTTACTTATTGACTTTATACTATACCCAGAATTGGGCCATACCCAGTTGGGCACATAACAAACAGATGGAGGAGTAGTGATAGCCTCTAACTTATATTAACTGTAGGATATGCACACACATTTTCTTTGGTATTGAAAATAAAATGAAAGAAAGAGAAGACAGTCAGTAAAGCATCCAGCTCTTGATTTTGGCTCAGGTCATGATCTCACATTTTGTGAGTTTAAGCCCTGCCTCAGGTTCTGTGCTGACAGCATGGAGCCTACTTGGGATTTTCTCTCTACCCGTCTCCCACTATCATGCTTGCACTCCCCCCTCTCAAAATAAATAAGTAAATAAGATTTTATTTTTATTTTTTTTACATTTTTATTTATTTCTGAGAGGCAGAGTGAGACAGAGCACAAGTGGGAGAGGGCCAGAGAGAGAAGGAGACACAGAATCTGAAGCAGGCTCCAGGCTCCATGCTGTCATTATAGAGCCTGATACGGGGCTCAAATTCACAAACTGTGAGATCATGATCTGAGCCGAAGTCAGACACTTAACTGACTGAGCCACCCAGGTGCCCCAAATAAACAATTTTAAAAGGGTAGAAAAGAAGTCTATTTGGCCAAAATATGTATAAGAGGTCTGTATAACCTTAAAATGTTTAATTGAGCACACTTCTCTTCCTTGAAAAGGTCAAGGCCCATGACTATTTAAAATGATGTGATTGGGCACTGGCTGGCTCAGTCAGTAGAGCATGGGACTTTTGATCTTGGGGTTGTGAATTCAAGCCCCACATTGGGAGTAGAGATTACGTAAAATCTTGAGAAAAAATAATGTTATGATTAAGAGAAAAAAAATTGTGTGACGAAGTAGCTACTGTCAGGTTGCCACTGCCTGGCTGGACATCACCACAAGACTTAGCCCTATCTGAAAACATCAGATTCTGGTATAATAAAATGTAACCCCCAAATATCCACCCATCTACTAGGGAACATCACTTTCTTCCAACATTAGGATGCCTTTTGGTTTTTTAGGCAGAAAGTCTTGGATATAACTCTAGGCTAGGCTCCCTGGATTTTCCTGAGGAAAGGAAATGGGCCATAACTTGTCCCTGCCTGATGGCCTCTCTGTGGAATGGCCAACAGGAGATACTGCTAGGAAACTGGACCCTTGAGTCCTAGTGCTAGCCCAGCCTTGTGAGCCGGCAGCAAATTAACTTCATCCCCCACAACCTCAGTTCATCATGGATGTAAAAACATGTACTACTTTCTCTGGATGATTCAAAAGACCATTTTCCAGTGTAGCAGGTGATGTTATGGAAAGAGCGAAAGTTTTGGAATCATCAAACCTCAACATTTCCTCAACAAATATTCATTTAGCATCTACCCTATGCCAGGTACTGTTCTAGGCACTAGAGAGGCCACCCTTGTGAAGCTCACATTTTAACTGGATATAAAGGGGATCACTATTAGTCTGTGTCATGGCGAATCATTTAGCTCATCTCAGCTTATTTTTTCCAGCTATAAAATGGGCATTATCATAATTCAAGATGTTAGGATTTGACACAATGATATGTAAATCACCTATTTTATAGTAGGGTTTCAATTAATGCTATGTAAATAATATTATATAACATGTGGGGAAATGCTTTTATACTTGCATATGCTATCCAGATATGTGAATTAGTCTTTCATCTCTCCGCTGTACTGTATGACTTTAAAGCCACAGACCATCACAAAATTATACTATAGAGTTCATAACTTCTCTTTATTTCTTTAAAAGGGACTTCATTTATTAAAGAAATGCTTTTTGAATACTTACTATGTATTAAATACTAAGCTGGTGCTAGGGATATAGAAATAAATGAGACTCTCTAGGCCTTACTTAGGATCATAACAATAAATACTTGGATTTCAGCAGGGTTCTCACTTTGGAGGGCTTATTCTTCTAGAATTTATATTGGTTTACTATTTAGAAAAAAAAAATAAAGAAAAACAGCCCTTGGCAAGTGGGTTAAGCTAAAGTTTTACTAGAGAGACTGAAAGCTCTTTCTGTAAGACCCCTGGCAATTTCGGTCTATTCAAGATGAAACAGACAATAAAGGACTTGTTTCCTATAGCTGCCCTAGAGGTAAATGGTCCATCTATCAATATCCTTTGCAACAAGAGAAAATCAATCAAATTATTTACTGTACCCAGCCATTTGGCCAGTGTTGTTACAGATATTTCAGGGGGTATAAATAAAAGAAAAAAAGATATGGAGGAGAGATAGATCAGTGTAAGATGTGACACCAGCCTGGAGACCTGAAGTGGAATATTTGCTAATTTACTCATTCACTCATTCAAGAAAAATCTGCTTAGTGACCATGGCCTTAAAGGAATTGCTCCGAGTCGTGGGTCTACAAGTGGGAGAACCAACAAAGCAGAACATTTATTGACAATTTATTATGTACCAGACACACTCTACCACTTTACTTAACATTATCTCAATTTATTCTCCCATCAACCCTGAAAATTAAGTTGTAACCTCGGCCTCAAAAAGTGAACTGGTGTATGACAGGACAGAAGACAACTATACACAACGTGAGAAGCAATGTCAGAAAAGAACGGGCCCAGGGCTGGTAAGCTCAGTAGAGAGAGGAAGAGTTTAGCTGTCCTGAGAGAGTGGGTGCTGCCTTCACAAAGGTGATGGCATTCTAGTTTTAAAGCAGGTACAAGACATGTCAAAGAGGTACTACTGGGCAGGCAGGCATACAGACAGCAAGCAGACAGACAGAGGTTGATAGCATGGACTGTAAGTGCTGCAGAAGCTATAGGGAACTCCAGGCTCTCAGAGCACCAAGTTACCCCTCCCTTCCTGCTCGTTCACCTGGAGTTGTTACCCCAACCGAGAAAATTGATTTCCCTGAGAGAATGACACGGGGATACAGATTTCTAGCCCAATTCATGGTGCACATGGAGCCTTTTTTATAATTCATGCTCTGTTTTATGAAGGAAGTAGGTCTCTTCTGCTCTGTGCTCTGTTTTAGAGTCAGGAACTGATCTTTGTGCTGATGCTATGCTGGATCTTGATTTATTTTATGTTGATGACATTTAGGAATAAGAAATGGGAAGCAAACTAATCTTCCCTATGTGCCACTATTTGGTTTTGATGGATAAAATGGACTTCGTTAAGCTTTTCTTCTTTCAGTTGGAAGGTATTGTAAGACACAAGTTAAATGCTGAAGTGTGGAGCCAGGTAGACCTAAGTTCAAATCCTATATCTGCCCCTTATTAGTTGGGTGACCTTGGATATGGAATCTCTTCAAATTTGCATCACAAGATCAAATCAAACTCTGGGAAGTGGAGATACAGTTCTAAATTTGGAGCCCACCAAAGAAAAATTCAAACAGGGCTCTTTTACCCTCCTATAAATAGACAGTTGTAACTCAGTGATCACACCTACAACATTAAAGCCATCAAGAAAGAGAAAAAGCAGCCAGAGGCTTGTCTCTAACTAGTTTGCTCTAAATACCTGATCCCCAGGAAAATTGTTAGGGTTTTCTGCAATAAGTAGTGTCTTCAGGTCCTGCTGAGTCTTGGAGGTCTGTGATTATATTCAGAAAACAGTCTGAATTGAAATAACTGAATTGGTAAACAGGTAGGAGGCTAGAACTTTTAACCTGCCATAATAATAATAGTAATAATAGATTAATTTGAGGGTGCTTACTATACACCGGGCATTGTGTTAAACACTTTATAATGAATTAAAAAATTTAATTTTACAATCACCCTATAATGTAAGTGCTATCTTTCATTTCTATTTTAAGATAAGGAAATTGAGGCACAGAAAGGGACAATGGTTAGCCTGCCTGGCAGAACCAGGTTTTACATTCACACATGGGCTCCAAGGCCCATCCAATGAACCACTCTCCAGCTCTATAAGCCAACCTCTTTAAAAATAGTTATAATAACAACATTGTATCTGTCCTGATTATAAACGTAAGTCATGGTAGAAATTTTCAAGAACAGAGAAAGGAGTAAAGAAGCCAAAATCATTCATATTTTTATCACCCAGGGATAAGGTTTATTAATATGTGTGTCTATTTCCTTTAAGAAATTAAATTACATATATAATTCTCATTTCAAATAGTATAATGCTGCATATAAATTTTTAAATTTAATGTTAAAATTTGAGCATCTTCCCATGTTATTAAATATTCTTATGAACAAAGATTTTAATGCCTGCAAATATTCCAGTTAGCTGGGGGTATCATGATTTAATTTTAAAATCTCATATAACATTGGACTGTTAGGTTGTTTCCAATGTCCCTGAGACTTCTCTGTTGGCTTCTTGAGGATTCCTTAGCCGCACACTTGCAAGAGTTGCCTGGGCTATTAGAAGAGCAGCTTATCTTCCAGGAAAGGGAATGTGCTCACATACCTCTCCCGGGCAAGAACACCCCTGAACCATTGGAAACAGGTGAAAATTCAGAGCATCCCATACAAATTCTCAATGAGAGTCCAGAATTTCATTCAATTAAAAAAGCCCTTTGTGTAATTTCTTCCTAGTTTTGTAAATAAAACATATGTCTTATAAAGAAAGTAGAACATACACATAAGTTAACAAAAAGAAAACATCTAAAATCACACCACTCAGCTTGATGAATATTCCTCTGTCCACACTATACACTATCTTGTTATCTGCTTATTTTATTAAGTAGCATATTACATTATTTCATAATGTATATATATATGAAATCATGATATACACTTTATCTTACAGTTTTTTTGTGAATAATACCCCAATAAAGGTGGAAAAAATAATGAAATAGATACCAAATGATAACTGATTTCTCAAACCCCATCCAAACCACCAGCCGATTCTTACCAATAATCACTTTTTAACTCACATATTTTTACATTATTTTTCCTCTTTATTCATTTTGCCAAACCTACCATGAAGCAGTTGCTGTACTTTTAGAGTGAGCCCCTTCCTTCAAGGAGTCAGCCTTATGCTTGGAGAAATAATACCCACATTCTTGGGAAAAAGACTAAAAGATGAGGCTATAAAAAAGTGACCCAAAGTGATGCTTCCCATAAAGACATGTGTGGGAATAAGGAAAATACAGATCATTTTACAAATCCAGACCCTCTCTCCTATCTTTTTTTGGGAGAGAGAGGGCACAAGTGAGCAAGAGGCAAAGAGAGAAAGAATACCAGGAGGGGCAGAGGGAGAGAGAGAGAGGGAGCAGTGGGGCTCACCCCAAGTGGGACTCAAGCTCACCTCAAATGGGACTTGAGCTCAACCAATGTGAGTCTCGAACTCGCTAACCCTGAGAGCATGACCTGAGCTGAAGTCAGGTACTTAATGACTGAGCCAGCCAGGAGCCCTCCTCTATCGTATCTTTACCCCAGAATATTGTGTCCAATTTTCTCCTCCATCCTTTCATTACCTCAAGTGGCTTGAGAAAGGGCGCAGTTAGCAGTGCCACATATGACCCCCCCCAAAACCAAATGTCTGCCTCTAGCTATTAAAAAAATACTTCTACCTCCCCTTCCTAATTTATTTGAAAAAAAAAAAAAAGAAGAAGAAGAATGTGTTTGTACCAGAAACTAAGCCTAAGTTTAGGTTTTAAATGACTATGTTGAAATCAATGAAAACAAGACTCTGAGCTGCTCCAGTTTTCTCAGATGGGCTTTATTAAAAATGGAGTCTTATTCCCAGAGCAATTGTGAGCTAGGGATCACTATACTCAGCGTATGAAGTGGTAAAAGGATCAGATAAAAAGTAATCATCTTACTTTGTGCTCAAACTCATGCTGAAAGAGCTTAGAAATGGCTTCTTTTGTAAGCTGTCTAAGGGGATAAGCAAGCAGGTTTATTTAAAACTCCTGTATCTGTCGCTATTTTGTAGCTTCAGGTCATTCGTGTAGCATCACTCTTAACTCACTTTTATTGTACTTATTTATCATAACCTGTTCTTTTTACTTTAAATAATCAATTATATTTTAAAGAGATTTTTAAAAAGAACAACCAAAGACAGTCTTTTATATCCTCCCATCAAGTTACCATTACTGGTGCTCTTGTTTCCTTTATGCAGTCCTGATTTTCAACTGGTATAATTTTCCTTCTTCTCAAATGTCCTTTACCATGTCTTGTAGTACAGATCTGCTGGTGCAAATCTTTTCAGCTTTTGTATACCTGAAGAAGTCTTTATTTGTCCTTTCACTTTGAAAGATGTTTTCACTGGGTATAAAATTCTAGGATGACAAGTTTTGTTTTCTTTTGTTTTGTTTTTCTTTCAGTACTTTTTTTTATAAGTTTATTTATTTTGAGAGAGAAGAGAGGGTGCATGCACATGCAAGCAAGGAAGGGGCAGAGAGAGAGTGGGAGAGAGAGAATCCCAAGCAGAGTACAGAGTCTGACTCAGGGCTCAATTTCACAAACTGTGAGATTGTGACCTGAGCCAAAATCAAGAGTCCAATGCTTAACAGACTGAGCCCAGGAGCCCCTCTGTCAGTACTTTAAACACATTGCTTCGTTGTCCTCTTATTTGCATTTTTTCAAACAAGAACTTTAGTGGTCTACTGTCATTCCAATCTTTGTTTTTCTGGCAGTTTCTAAGATTTTTCTCTTTTTGCTGGTTTTGAAAAGGTTGATTCGGATGCGTGCTTGGTGTAGTTCTCTTTTTTCTTACACTTGGGTTTGTTGAGCTTCTTAGAGCTGTGGGCTTAGGATTTTCATTAAATTTGGGAAGTTTTCATGGGCTAACAACATGGACAGACACTCCTCCAAAAAAGACATCCACATGGCCAACAGACACATGAAACGATGCTCAACATCACTCATCATCAGGGAAATACAAATTTAAACCACACTGAGATACCACCTCACACCTGTCAAAATGGCTAGCATCAACAGCTCAGGCAACAATAGATCCTGGCGAGGATGCAAAGAAAGAGGATCTCTTTTGCCCTGCTGGTGGGAATGCAAACTGGTGCAGCTGCTCTGGAAAACAGTCTGGAGATTCTTCAAAAAGTTAAAAATAGAACTACCCTATGACCCAGCAATTGCACTACTAGATATTTATCCAAGGGATACAGGTGTGCTGTTTCAAAGGCACACATGCACCCCAATGTTTGCAGCAGCACTATCAACAATAACCAAAGTATGGAAAGAGCCCAAATTTCCATTGACAGATGAACGGATAAAGAAGATGTGATATATGTGTTCAATGGAGTATTACTCAGCAATCAAAAAGAATGAAATCTTGCCATTTGCAACTACATGGATAGAACTAGAGGGTATCATGCTAAGTGAAATTAGTTAGTCAGAGAAAGACAAATATCATATGACTTCACTCATAAAAGGTCATTAAGATACAAAACCAATGAATATAAGGAAAGGGAAGCAAAAATAATATAAGAACAGGGAGGGGTGCAAAAACATAAGAGGCTTTTAAATATGGAGAACAAACAGAGGGTTACTGGAGGGGTTGTGGGAGGGTGGATGGGCTAAATCGGTAAGAGGCATTAAGGAATCTACTGTTGAAGTCATTGTTGCACTATATGCTATCTAACTTGGATGTGAATTTTTAAAAAATTAATAAATTTTTTTGGAAAGTTTACAGACATTATTTCTTCAATATGTCTTGTCCTCCCATCTCTTTTTTCTCTCTTTTTTAAAGTTTATGTTCAGAGAGAGAGAGAGAGAGAGAACACAAGCAGAAGATGGACAGATAAAAAAGGAGAGAAGCAGAATCTGTGCTGTCAGAATTCAGAGCTCACTGTGGGGCTGGATCTCATGAACCATGAGATTATGACCTGAGGTGAAATCAAGAGTCAGACACGTAACAGACTGAGCCACCCAGGTACCCCATCCATCTCATTCTTCTATGATGGCCTGAATTGTCCCTTCAAAATTCATATGTTGAAGCTCTAACCAATGTGACTGTATTTGGAAATAGGGCATTTAGGAAGATAATTAAGGTTAGGTGATGTCATAAGAGTGAGGCCATAGTATGGGTCCTTGTAGGAAAAGGAAGAGACACCAGAGATCAGTCTCTCACCACACACATGCACAGAGGAAAGGCCAAATGACAACACAGTGATAAGGCAGCTGTCAGTAGAGACAGGAAGAGAGATCTAACTAGAAACCAACCTTGAAGCCACCATGATCTTGGACTTCCTGCCTCCAGAACTGTGAGAAAATAAGTTTCTGTGGTTTAATCCCCAATCTGTGGAATTTTGTTACGATAACTGTTGAAGGCTAATATAATAGAATAGGGAATTTTCATATTAACCGTGACACTCACCCCCACCTGACATCCAGTTTCCCCTATTATAAGCATCTTACATTAGTATGGTATATTTGTTACAATTAATGAACCAATATTGATATAATATTGATATATTATCAGCTAAAGTTTATTCAGATTTCCATCTTTCTCTCATATACTTTCTTTAAAGGATCCTTCTAGTATACCAAATTACATTGATTTCTCGTGTCTCCCTAGGCTCCTCTTGGCTGACAATTTCTCAGAATTTCTTTGTGTTTCATGACCTTTGAAGTTTTCAGAGGCTTTGATTAGGTTATAACAGGATGCTCTCTTACTGGCTTTCATCTGATTTTTTTTAATGATTACATTAGGGTTTTGAGTTTGGCCATGCCAAAACAATACCCTTCTGAGCATTCTTCTTGATGACTAGTGTAGCACAAGATTTTTCCATTCTGGGTGCTGGCAACATAAATTATTCCAGGCCCTGTGTGAAGTCTGAAGATTGTCTGTGTGCTCCTTTCCAGTGGGTCTTTCCCCTTACTTGGGTAGGTCCTTCATTCGCATGTCCAGTTAGTACTTACCTGAAGACTAAAAAGGCACCACAGTTTTCTGGAGCTCTTGCTCGCTTTCTATGCAGCCCTCTCTTCTCTGGCATTACCCTATGAATTCTGTCTACCTTAGTTCCTTCAAATTCACAACCTTGGCTACTCAACTCAGGTAGATTGCTGGGCTCTGTTTGGGATTTTCCTCCCTGTGCTATAGCCTGGAAAATCCATAGACATTAAATTAGCTATCATAGGGCTCACCTCATCTATTTCTTTTCTCTGAGGAATTACTGTCCTATGTTCTGTGTGTCCAATATCTAAAAACCATTACTTCATATTTTGTCTTGTTTCTTAATTGTTTTTATTTTAGAGAGAAAAAGGAGGGTAGGGGAAGGGACAGAGAGAGGAGGGAGAGAGAGAAAGATTCCCAAGCAAGCTCCATGCTCAGCATGGAGCCCAATACGGGATTGGATCCCATGCCCTAGGATCATGACCTGAGCCAAAAACCAAGAGTTGGACACTCAACTGAATGAACCACCCAGGTGCCTCTTAATTATTTTAAAAATATGTAATGCTTTATGACTTTGAGTGTCATCCCTGCAAAAGGGGCCATGCTAATCTCTGCATCATTCCAATTTTTGTATATGTGCTGCCAAAGCAAACACTTGCTTCTCAATTTTAAGTGGAGAGTCTGAATCCAGTTTCTGAGTATTATGGCCACATACTAAAGTCAAAATTACTTCTTTGTTTTACCATGGTATATTCCATATGTATATATGATATATATATCATAAAACTTACATTTGACCATTTTTAGTGTACAGTTCAGGGGCATCAAGTAAATTTATATCATTGTATAACCATCACCACCATATCCTCCACAACTTTTCCATCATCCCAAATTGAAATCCAATACCCATCAAACAATAACTCCCATTTCCCTTTCTCCTTAGCCTTTGAAAACCGCTGTTCTGCTCTCTGTCTCTATGAATTTGACTACACTAGGTACCTCATATATGTGGAAGCATATATCCATCCTTTTGTGTCTGGCTTATTTCACTCAATGTAATAGCCTCAAGGCTCATCCTTATTCTAGCATATGTCAAAATATCTGTGTTTTGAAGGCTGAATAATATTCCATTGTAAGTATATATCACATTTTTTATTATCCCTTCATCTATCAATGAACATTAGGCTGTTCTTACCTTTGGGCTATGATTGGTGCTGCTATGAATATTGGTATATGTTATAGACTAAATTGTGTCTCCACAAAATTCATGTTAAAGTTCTAGCCCCCATTATGACTGTATTTAGAGATAGGGCCTTTAGTGAAGTAATTAAAGGTAAATGACATCATAAGGGTGGCACCTTAATCTGATAGGATTAATGTCCTTAGGAGAGGAAGAAAGACACCAGACATTGGTTTGTCTGCATGCACAGAGAAGAGGCTATGTGAGGACACAGAAGGCAGCTGTCTACAAGCTAGGCAGACAGATCTCACCAAAACACACCCTGATACCACACTGGTTTTGGACTTCTCCAAAACTTAGAAAATAAATTTCTGTTGTTTAAGGCACCCAGCCTGTGTTATTTTTTTATGGCAATTTGAACGGACTAATACAGTATACAGATACCTGTTCGAGTCCCTGCTTTCAGTTCCAGAAGTGGAACTTCTTTGAATTATTTGAGGAACTTCTCTACTGTTTTCTGCTCTGCATAATTAGTTTTTAATTATCTATTTCTCTGCTAGAAAATAAGTTCTGCGAAGGCAAATTAAGTCTCTTGTATACCTTGTACATGGCACTTTGTAAATGCTCAATAAATGTATGTTAACTTCACGAGCAAACAAATGAGTTTTTGCACTTTAAAATTAATTATTCATAATAATAACTATTAGAGGCAGCATTAAATTGCAGTAAAAAGCATGAAACTAGAATTTTAGTCATGCCTTCACTACCAACTCATTTGTGACCTTGGATAAAATATTAAATCTCTTGGGGTCACAGTGTTCTCATCTGAAGATGAAAGAGTTGTATTGAATGATCTCAAGGTCCTTTCAGCACTAATATGTCTTGGTTCTCTGTTTCTCAGTGCTGGGATATGTAGTATCGCTAGTTGTGCCTACTTGAAAATACTACTGCTTGTTAAGTTGCCTGCTATTAGGGCTTAGGCAAAGCAGGTTACCAGGTTAAGGTCCCTGGTGGGCTGAACTGGGTTGGCTGTTTCCCAGAATTACCAATGGTAGAGAACACATCAAAGATTAGGTTGTTAAAAGCAGTATCAGTTATCAAAACTAAAAGTCAAGTGCAAGGGCCTTAGACAGGAGCCAACCATACCAGGAAGAGGTCAGGAAATGGGCTGCAAAGCTAGACTACAAAGCTGAATGGTGGTTGGCTTCATTACTGTGGCTGTATATAGTGCTGGGTCTCCAGTGTTCTTTGACAGGATTCTTTGTGTATCCATCTTCCAAGATATAAAATTAAGGTGTTAATTGCTACTTTTTCTATCACTTAGGATAGAGATGGATGGAAACAAAAACTTCAAAAAGAACTAGGCCTTGGGGTACCTGTGTGGCTCAGTTGGTTGAGTGTCTAACTCTAGATTTCAGCTCAGGTCATAATCTCACAGTTCATGTGTTCAAGCTCCAAGTCCCCTGACAGCGAAGCGTCTGCTTGGTATTCTCTTGTCTCCTTCTCTCTCTGCCCCTCCCCCACATATGCATGTTTTCTTTCTCTCTCTCTCTCTCTCTCTCTCTCTCAAAAATAAATAAATAAACATTAAAAAAAGAACTAGGCCATAATTTCCTTATGAAATATTTAAAAAATTAAATATGAAATGCATTTATGTTAGGGCAAAATGTAAAAATTGGTGAAGTTAGATAAAGAGTATTTAGGAGTTCCTTGTATTATTCTTTCAGCTTTTCTCTAAGTTTGAAATTATTTAAAAATTAAAAGCCACCAAGGAAAAGAGAATAAATGTATTTTAAGGAGAGTAAGAGCTTGCCTACCTAAGTGTCCTTTATCTGCCTCCCTTCCTAGAATATACTCTACTTTTCCTGTAAGCATTAGAGTTGCCATAATTTAAATCCATCCCACTGTGGAGAATATTTACTTCACTCTGGAAACATTTTATATGGGAATCTACCCACAGCTCCTTTAGAACTTATTTTATATGCATAGATGAACTGCTTCAAGGGCAAAGCGTCCAAATCATCTTTTTATAGAGGCCTTTTGACATTGTTACTACATCAAAGTACCAAGGTATTAATATCTAAAACTCTAATTTGACTTTAGAAATTCAAGAAGCCATGATTTTTTAAATTTATTTTTAAATATTTATTTATTTTGAGGGAGAGAGAAAGTGTAAGCATGAATGGGGTTGGGGGTGTCAGAGAAGGCGAGAGAAACCCAAGCAGGCTCCACGTTGGCAGCATGAAGCCCCATGCAGGGTCAGACCCACAAGCAGTTAGACCATGACTTGAGCTGTAACCAAGAGCCAGATGCTTAACCAAGTAGCCACCCGGGTGCCCCAGGTGGCTGCAACTTTAGATTTACCAACTTATCAGAAATCCTCTGACTTTTTAGCTAAACTACATCATTCTTTTGGAAGAAAGTATTTCTAAAACATAGATCTGATAAAGCCCTTATATCCAAAACAAAGAACTCTTAAGCCTCAGTAACAAGAAGATAACCTGATTCTTTTTAAAGACAAAAGATTTGAGGGGCACCTGGGTGGCTCAGTTGGTTGAGCTTCTGACTCTTGGTTTCAGTTCAGGCCATGATCTCATAATTTATGAGACTGATCCTCACATCAGGCTCTGTGATGATGCTCTGAGCTGTGCCCTGCTCCCTCTCTCTCAAAATAAATAGATTTTTTAAAAATACATAAAAAAAGGCAAAAGATTTGAGGACATGTCATCAAAGAAGAACATAGCAAATAAGTGCATGAAAAGATGTTTACTATCATTAGTCATTAGGGAAGTGCAAATTAAAATGGCAATAAAATACAAGTGCACAGGCAGTAAAATGGCTAAAATTCAAAAACACTGACAATACCAAGTGTTGGCAAGTGTGTGGAACAGCCACAGTGTTTGTACATTGCTGGTGGGAGTGCAAACTTGTGCATCCACTATGGAGAAGAATGTGGCTGTTTCTTATAAAATTAAACATGCACTTATCATATGGCCCAGCAGTCCCACTCCTAGACAGTCACCCAGGAAAGATGAAAATACACTTCTCTCAAAGTCTTGTACTTGAATATTCCTAACAACTTTATTTATAATGATCAAAAACTGGGATCACCCTAATGTTCACCAAGAGATGAATGAATAGACAATGCGTGCCATGTCCATGCAGTCGCATCCTACTCTGCAATAAAAAGGAACATACTATTCGTACACACAACGACATGGATGAATCCAAAAGTGTTATGCTAAGTAAAAGAAGGCAGACATGAAAGACCATACACTGTGTCATTTCATTTATGTAACACACTGGAAAAGTCAAAACTAGAGTTACTGATAGCAGATTGGTGATATCCTGGTGCTAAAGAGAGGAAAGAGAGGAAGAGAATTGCAAAGGGGCAGAACAGAACCTTTTAGGTTTGACGGAAATGTTCTATGCCATAATTACGAGGGTTGTTAAACAAATATATACACTTGTGAGAATTCATTAATTGTACACTTAAATTTTGTGAATTTTACTGTAGTCAATTATACCTCAATAATGCTAACTAAAAAAAAAAACTTTAAAATTAAGTTATTCTCTTTATTGCCCCAATATTTTTATCCCAGTGGTATTAGGACCACAGTAACTGCTATTGGAAATTAACAATAAATTATTATTAATTATTATAAATAAAAATAATAAATAGCATCAATTGGTAAATGTTTAACATAGGATGCTTAGAATGACCTTAACTACCAGCTTCCCATTTTTCAGGATAAATTAAAAATAAGAGAGAGGGGGTGGTTAACATAATGGAATTTGCTTTGACAGAAGGTTGCTATGGTGTTTTATTTGATGTGAGATGGAAAGGTGACAAATATGGGGATCATTTTAGTTCAGATGTATCAAATCTCCTTATTATTCTAGAGCAAATATTAGTGGATTGAATGAATCTCAAGCTGTAGACGTTTCTCAGGTCTATTTTTAAACTCAAACTGGCTCTTTCCCAGAAAGAAGAGAAACAAAAATTTACTGGCAGTAAAGCCTTTACCTTTTTTCATTGAATTTTCTGAGGAGATTAAAAAAAAAGCCTCTGAAAAATCAGAACAGATGGAACATTATGAAGAGCACTGCAAAACAGAATACTTTTCAGAGTACTTAGGAGAAAATAAGGTGCTCAAAGAGACCCTGTCTTTTTAGAAAATCAGTTGACTAGAGACAAAGTATCAGTTGTAGTAAATATTTGTCTTTCTTTGAAGAAACTGAAAACAATAAAAGCCCAGTCACATTAAATTGTTCTCAAGGTTGGTCTATACAGCACCAGTCCAAGGGATTTCCATCTGAAAAGAGTTTGTAGAATTCTTCTTAGAAATAAGATAGTTAAATGGTTTGGGGAAAGCCTGAGAGAACTGACAAAAATGCTCATTAATGTTCAGTCTCTCTTTTTCCTCACCATAAAACTACCCTTTAAATATCAGAAAAGTTAAATTTTAAACTCTCCAAGGAGAAAGCGTAGCAGAGAAATCCCATATATAGCAGCCATGCTTTGCGCTCATAAAAGTTTCACGATCTCCACTTGTAGACAGTTGAATTGGTATTAGAGTAAGTTGCCTGACTGTTTACAACAGGCAAGGGATGGGAAGTGGCCTATCCAAGGGCTGAGGGACAGTGTGGAGGGCTCTAGGTGTTAAATCTATTTTCCAGTTCACCAGAACTCATCCATTGCAGACTTGCTACCAAACCAGTGGGAATGAGACGGTGTAATGGAACATGTTAACAGCAGCCAGTGAAATAGACCAAAAAACTGTCAGTCCCAGGAAATGTACTAGAGAGGAGAATTGCAAATGCAGCAGTGAATCTTTGCCAAACAGATACAGTTGGTTTGTTGGTTTTTTTTTTTAAACATCACACTTGAAAAATCCACCCTGAGTTTCAAAGGGAAGAGACAAATAAGCTTCCATTTTGTTATCAGTAAAGGTAGCAAGTTGTAAAAAGCTTAAATGCTGTTTTAAGAATAAGCTATAGAGGGAACATGGCAAGCTATCATAAAGTAAGAAAAAGAAGTGCAGTGAAAACAATAAAAACAAAACCTTCCTTGAAGGGAAACTGGAAATACATTTCCTTGGCTGAACATCCAGTGTGAATAAAAGAGAAAAAAATAACATCTTGATAAGGCCAGATGAAATGGTAAACCAACCTTCAGTACTGATGAGATTTTCAAGAAGCCTTTAAATAGGTGATTTGGAGTGCTGGTCTTTTGATACCCGAAGGTGTTTACTAAGCTTAAAGAAATAGGCCAAAGTCTCAAAAAATTCTTCCAAATTACTTCATTCTGACTCTCATTTGGGAAAATCAAATAGATCCCTATAGCTCTTAGATGAGTGGGGATTAAAATGCATAACTGTGGTGTTGTCATGAATTCAAAGTATTTGGAAACCATTGTGTCTGTGTTCTTGAATGATCGGAATTGCAAGATGTTTGCAAAGGTGATGCTCTGAAAGCAGACAGTCAGGCCTGGCTTCAAATGGCTGCCTGAATGAAAATGGGGATTTTAGGAAACCCATTAAGACCTCTTTGAGCTCCAGAAGCCAGCATGGTTTAATAATGTCACTGCCTTTAAGAGAGCGCAGGTGACTTATTGCTTTGATCATTTGACAAACATACCTCCTCCATGGACAGAGTGTGATCCAAGAAGGCAGGTTCATTCTAGGCCCTGGATTTGATGTTTAGAATCTCAAGAAGGCTGAGAAATGGACCTGGGATCTCATGGGGGAGGACTTCTTTAGGAAACTGTTTTTCTTCTTGGCTAAAAAGGCACTAAGGAGGAAATGTGTCTTCTTTTGCTGCCATTGGATAGATAGATCATTCATCCATCTGTCTACCCATCCATCCATCATCTATCTATTTATTATATTCAACAAATATTTTCTCAGTATCTACTATGTGCCAGGCACAGTGGGTACTGAAAATAAAACAGTTAAAGAGACCCTCATGGAGTTTACATTCTAATGGAGAAGCCCCAAAATAAACAAGAACACTAATAAATACTATACTTATATATTGTAAATGAGCTGTGAGGAAAATAAACAGGGTGATAAGAGAGTGAATAAAAAGGTCACTAAAATGAATAAAGTCACTATAATTAGTGGTTAGGTCACATAGAGCCAGATCTTGATAGATGAGAAAGAGCTAGCCATATGTAAACAGCAACAGGAAAGAATATCTCAGGCAGAGGTAACACAAGTACAAAGGTCATAAAGTAGAAAAGAAGGAGTATCTAGTGTGGTATCATGAGTTAAGGGAAGAGTGACATTAGATGAGATTGGACAGACAAGAAGTTAAGATCTTATTCTGAGTGCACTGGGAAATCACTGATGGCTTTCAAGCGAGAGAAGATTTGACATTTAGTAAGATCACTTTGTTATATTGAACATATATTGGAGTAGAACAAAAATGGAAACAGGGAGACCAGTTAGGAGGTACAAGGTAATGGTAACTTGTATGAGGGATATCTATATATCCCTCTGAGAAGTGGGATCTACATCCCTTCCCCCTGAGTTTGGGCAGGCTTGTGACTACTTCTACCAATAGAATAACAGTGGCATTGACCCTGGGACTTCTGCCTTTAGACCATAAAAGGCCATACCTTTTCTGCTGGAACTTTGCTTGATCCACCATGTCAGAGGTCCACCTATCCTGAGGCTTCCCTAGGCTATGAAGGAGCCTTGGCACATAAAGGGTCCCTCTGTAAATTTTCTGGTCAACAGCCCCAGGTGAGGTCCCAATTGACAGCCAGCATCCACCATCAGCTGTGTGAACGAAGATGTCTCCAGATAATTCAGTCCCTGAGTCTTCCCAGCTGATGCCCTGTCTGAATTCCTGACCTATTAAGATTTGAAGTGGTTTGTCATATAGCAAATAGTAACTGGACCACTAGAGAAGGAACATCTTAGAGGGGAGAAATTAAGAGATGCCAGTGAAAACTGAGGGCATAAAAATGAAGCAGTTGAGTAGAGAGATCAAGTAGCTTGTTGGACACGTGAGTGTAAGCAGACAACTGAGCTGGAGATAATGCTAATCGGCAAACAGCACATGGATCCTATGTACTTTCCTGGTATTGAGTGAGTTCACTCAGGGCACGGGGTAAGCAGGGGGCTAGTTCAAAACCTCATTCTGAAGAAGTTCAGTATTTAGGTAGGTAAGAGGAGAAAGAGTCAGAAAAGGGAATTGAGACTGAGTGCCCAGTGAGGATCAAAGAGCATCTAGCAAAAAAAAAAAAAAAAGTAGGCAAAAAGTATTAAAGAGATGTGATACATTTAATACTGGTATGAGGATAGTATTATCTAGGTTTTATGACATGGTATTTGTAGTTTTATAGATTTATGATTTGATATGTTTTTTTCTCAACCTCTAAAATTTTTTTTGTATCAATGATTTTGTATTCTTTTTCTTGAAGAAGGTTTTAAAAATTGAGTATTTCTTGGACACAAAACCCAGATAAACCATTGAGTACTGCATTATCCTTTATTGTTTCCCTAAACCTGCTTGCAACTTTGTAAATACTTATTTTATTAAACTTAACTCAGTTTCCCCATTTGAGCATGCCATCTTCTTCCAGTACCATGGTTGATATAACAATGTTCGTGTTAGTCATAATCTCTGTCCATCATTTATACATTATATTCTTCTGTAAGTGTGAAGAAATTGATAATCATGAAAAGGATATATGAAATATCTATGTATCTACCTGGCTCTCTGTGTGCTTTCCGTGTGTGTATACATGTGTTCACTTAATGTATACATCAATATCATGTATAGATTATGTATAGATTAAGTCATTGTTCACAAGGCTCCATGGAGGAGACAGGAGAACAAGGGGCAGATTAGGAGAACTACTTTTATTATATTCTCCCTTTTTATTGTTGAATATTTTTCATGTTTATGTATTTATTGCTCAATTGAATTATGCTTGGGTTTGTTTCTGTTTAAACTAATTCACTAGGTACTTTTTGAAGGGGAACAAAATGTAGAGTTGGGTTTTACTGAAGGTTGATCAATATGGTTTATTTTAATGTTTTCTGTCCACCCACAGTTTTCCTGTACTCAGTAAATATCTGGGACTAATGACTAGGCCTTAAAGAATGGAAAAGCTTAATGTTGCCTATCAAGTAATAGAGATAAAAGTAACACTTTTCACTTTATTCAGATCTTACCATCTTACCTTTGAAAATATTCTCTGAGGTGCTTCCTATGAAGAGAATTTACATTATTAAAAGACTTTTTGTTTTTATTCCTTTTTGAGACCATAGTCATTTTCAGGCATAATGTAAAATCCCCATACTATTTTTCACACATATGCCCAGGCATGGAGCTGACCCTCAGTTCTGTACACTCAGGAAGCAGGAACCCATATCCCGGGAGCCTGGGCATGCAAAATGCATCCTAGCCCCATCCAGCTGATTTAGGCCAAAGCCCAATTCCCTGTCAGGAAAACTTACCAGGAGTAGGGTCTGCAGTCCTGATTCCCCCTCAAGGGTTCCTCTGACACACTCCACATGGGCAGAAGACTAGAAAGAATGCTGGAATCATCATGAAGGAAGAGAAGTTTATTGGGTGGGAGACCTTTGGACACCCACACATCACACTGCAGATTTGCCTGTCTATTGACCTGCTGGGATAGAGATCATAGAGACTGGGAAGCAGCTAAGGTCGGGAAATTTTGCTAGGCAATGGAGGAAATGGGCACCCCTTGCTATGCAAATATACCCCCACAAATCCAGGAAACGAGTGGAAAAGTATGGCCTACCAAGTTGAACCTGTTTGATTTTTTTGATCCTTACTATCTTCTGCCAGCAATTTATCTGCTCCAGTCACTGAATGCCTCAGGAAAGCTAATGACCTCTGGAATATGGTAGTTGACAGTTCTTTGAATGTTTCTTCCCTGCACAAATGATTTCATCATGGCCAAGAGAGTATGCAACCATGTGACTTTACCCCCCACCAACCAAAATACTTTCCATTCTCCCCATGCCTCACATTCTCTTAATAAGACTAAGCCTTTTATTCCATAGTTAGAGATAAGGCAGATTACCCTAGGAGGTAGAGCATATTGGTTTAAATATATAGAAAAGGTTGTTAAGAGTTCCCCTCAGGAAAATCTCCACCATGGGGCCTGAAGACCCTCTGACACCTCATTGTACAAATTCTTTCTTCTCTTAGAAAGCAGATGGAATTAACAGGCTGTGACATTTGTCTATTGTTCTCAAGCAAGGCACATATGAATCTTTTTTGTCCTTTCTCACAAGATAGGCTTTATACCTGCATCAAGGGACAAGAACATCTACAAATATCCTACTTTGTTTAGGAATCATGCTTACTCTTTATGTTTCTATAAAATAAAACAAAGAAACCTGCCTGCAGTGACTCGAATGAGATAAGAGAATTGTGACTGGAAGACCCCAAGAGACCTTAATTTATGCCTTGAAGAGAGAAATACAAAAGCACAACACTATGGCCCCCCACCCCTTCCTTATCACCTTGGATGGCTTGTAGAGACATGGCTGTAAGAGAACGGACCAAACTCCACAAAAGAACTACCAGTTATGGGCTTGAACCATTATAATGATTGAAGAATCCCAACTTCAAAGAGCTAGGAGGTCAAACACAGAATGGGCAATGCCTAACACTGATTTTTTAATAACTGATATTATTTTTATACTTCAGTTTTTATTAGGTATAGTTGATGTATAATAAAAAAACATATGGTTGACATATACAGTTCAGTAAGTTTTGATATGAATACACCCATGAAATCATCACCACAATCAAGATAGTTTAAATATCCATCACCTCCAAAAGTTTCCTCATTCCCTTTTGTAATCTCTTCCTCTTGTACCTCCCCATCTCTTCATCCACCAGGAAACCACTGATCTACATTAGTTTGAATCTTCTAGAATGTTATATAAGTGAACTCATACAGTACATAGTCGTTTTGTCTGCGTCTTTTGCTCAGCATAATTATTTGCTCAGCATACATATTTGGGGATTCATCCATGTGTCAGTAGTAGATTCCTTTTTCCTGCCAGGGAGTATTCTATTGGGTACATATACCACAGTTTATCCACTCATCTATAGATGGACATATGGATTGTTTTAAGTTTGAATAATTACACATGAAGATGTATGTACATGCCTTTGTGGATATATGTTTTATTTTCTCTTTGGTAAATACCTAGGAATGAATGTCTGAATCATATAGTAGGTGGATGTTTAACTTTTTAGGAAACTGACAAACTGTTTTCCGAAGTGGTTATACTATTTTATATTCCCACCAACACTTGGTATGGTCAGTCTTTCTAATTTTAGCCATTCAGTAAGTGTATACTGGTATTTAATTGTGTTTTTAAAAATGTTTTATTTATTTTTGAGAGACACAGAGAGAAAGCAGGGGAGAGGCAAAGAGAGAGGGGGACAGAGGATCAGAAGTGGGTTCTGCCCTGACAGCAGTAAGCCCAATGTGGGGCTCGAACTCATGAAACAGGAGATCATGAACTGAGCCAGTCAGACACTCAACTGACTGAGCCACGCAGGTGCCCCATTTGTGATTTTAATTTACATTTCCCTAATAACTAATGATGCTGACCATCTTTTCATATGCTTATTTGTCATCCATGTCTTTTCAAATCTGTTGCCCATTTTTTAAAATTCGATTGCTTATTTTCTTATTATTGAGCTTTTAAGTCTTTTAAAAAATATATTCTAGGTGCAAGTCCTTTATCAGATATAAGCCTTGCAAATCCCATTTGCAAGACTCTATTTCCAAACAAGGATAATAAACAGCATTTGGTTTCATTGATTTTTCTTTATTGGTTTTCTGTGTTCTATTTCATGGATTTCCACTCTGACCTATATTATTTCCATTTTTCTTCTTACTTTGAGTTTCATTTGCTCTTCTTTTCCTAGTTTCTCTTTTTAAATTTATTTTTATTATTTAAAAAATTTTTAACGTTTATTTATTTATGAGAGACAAAGAGAGTGTTATTTTTGAGAGACAGAGAGAGCGCAAGCAGGGGAAGAGCAGAGAAAGAGGGAGACACAGAATTCTAAGGAAGCTCCAGGTTCTGACTCCCATTCTTTTCCTAGTTTCTTAAGGTGGAAAGTGAAGTTATTAATTTGGGTCCTTTTTTCTCTTCTAATATGGGCATTTGGAGCCATAAATTGTCTTCTAAATATATCTTTAATAGCACTGTATAAATTTTGATGTGTTGTATTTACAGCCAAGTCAAAATGCTTTCTAATTTCTCTTTTCACTCTTTTTTCCTGACCCATAGATTACTTAGAGATATGTTATTTAATTTCCAAATATTTGAGAACTTTTTGATTTCTAATATCATTTCCCAGTGGTCAGAGAAAGTACATTTAAATTATTAAATTTATTGAGGCCTGTTATATAGATGTGTACTAAGGTCTTTCTTAGTAAATATTTTGTATGAAATTAAAAAGAATGTTATTTTGCTGATGGTTGTTGAACCAGTTAAGTCTTGGATGCTAGTATTGCTCTATCAATTATTGAAAGGGTACTATTGAAATCTCTGGACATAATTATTGATTTCTCCTTGCAGCTCATCATTTTGTCCCGTTGATGAATTGATCCCTTTATCATTATGAAATAATCTTCTTTATCTTTGGCAATATTCTTTGTTCTGAAATTTTCTTTTTCATTTATTTAAATAGCCTCTCCAGCTTTCTTTGACTAGTACTAATAAGGTATATATTTTCCCCTCCTTTTTCTTTTAACCTATTTTTGTCAACTATATGAAATATAGATTCCTTTTAGGCAGCATAAAGGAAGGTCTTGCTTTTTTATCCAATCTGACAATCTCTGACTTTTCATTGGGGTATGTAGTCCATTATGTTTAATATGATTATTGCCTGGTTAGGTTTAAATCTATCATCTTGCCATTTGTTTTCTATTTGACCCTTCCATTCTTGACTCCTTTTTTTGGTCTTCTTTTGGATTAAGTGAGTATATTTTGATTCCATTTTATCTCCTTTGTTGACTTATTAGTTATAAAGTTTTGTTTTGTTATTTTAGTGGCTCTTTTAGGGTTGTTAGCATAAATGTTTAACTTATCACAGTCTACTTTCTTTTTTTAAAGTTTTTATTTTAATTCCACTTAGTTAACATACAGTGTTATATTAATTTCGGATATGTGTTATAGTGATTCAGAACTTCCATATAATACCTATTGCTCATCACAACAAATATACTCAATCCCCTTCACCTATTTCACCCATCCCCCCACCCACCTCCCCTCTGGCAAACATCTGTTTGCTCTCTATAGTTAAGAATCTGTTTATTTATTTATTTATTTATTTATTTATTTATTTATTTATAATTTTGAGAGAGAGAAAGAGGAAAGAGAGTGGGAAAGGGCAGAGGGAGAGGGAAAGAGAGAATCTTGAGCAGGCTCCAGAGCCAGCACAGAGCTCAATTCAGGCCCAGTCTCATGATGCTGGGATTATGACCTGAACTGCAATCAAGAGTTGGACAGTTAACCAGCTGAGACATCCAGGCATCCCTATCTTTTTCTATACAAAATGTATCTTTTCTTCTCTGGCTGCTATTAAGATTTTCTGTTTATTGCTGATTTTGACCAATTTGGTTCTGAGGTGTCTTCGTGTAGTTTTCTTCATGATTCTTGTGCTTAGAATTCAATGAGCTTCTTGGATCTATTGGGTTTATAATTTTGGAATAAACCGGAATATTTTCTGCTATCATTTCTTCAAATAGTTTTTCTGTCCCTCCCCCATTTGAGGACACTGGTTACATGTATATGAGGATCCTTGAAGCTGTCTCGACTGATTCTCTTTCCATTATTTTTATAATCCTCTTTTCTGTTTCATTTCTTTTGCTGTGTCTCAAGTCCATTAATCTTTTCCTCTGCCACTAATCCCATCAGTGTAATTTTCATCTCAGATTTTAGAGTTTTTATCTCTAGAAATTTGATTTCCCCTCGTGTATCTGCTTAACTTTTTGAACATCTGGAATATAATAATAACTGTTTTAATGTCCTTGTCACTAATTCCTATGTCTGTGTCAGTTTTGTATCAGTTTCAGTTGGTTGATTTTTCTCCTTATCAGGGGATATATTTTACTACTTCTTCGTATGCCTAGTAGGTTTTAACTAGAAGCAAATGTTGTGATTTTTACTCTATTAGGTGCTGGATGCTTTTGTATTCTTATAAATATTTTTCAGTTATGTTCTGGGATACAATGAAATTACTTGGAAACAGATTAAACATTTTTTATCTTGCTTTTTAGGTTTTGTTAGGTGAGACCAGTCCCCCACTAAGACCTTAACTTCATACTCTTCTAAATGCCTTGTGAACTTTGAGGTTTACCAGTAAAGCTGGTGGGAGCAGGCAGTGTTTCCGGGCCTGTGTTACCAATGAGCACTGTTCTTTCGAATCATAAGATTGCTCTTTCTCGGGCCTGAGACAATTCTCTTGCTCATATTGGCTGACAAGTACTCTGCTTAGTGCTCAAGTGGGACTCTGCAGATTGCCAGAGTCTTCGGTCTGTGGAGCTCCTTCGTCCCTGGAATACTAGACTTTTGATCACCCAGGATTCTCAGCTGGCTCTCCTCAACACCAAGAGTGGGCCATAGTTTTCCCAGGGCCCCCTTCCTGCGCTGTTAACTAGAAACTCTCCCAAAGCAGTAAGCGAGGTAGATTATAGGGCTCATCTTGTATCTTACAAGGCCTGATGTCCAGTTTTGAAATCTATTTTATATATTTCATGTGGGGTTTTGCAGTTTGAGGTTTTTGTTGTTGTCATTGTCATTGTTGTTTTTGTTTTGGTTGAAGGGGTAGATTTGGTTGTTCTGGGCACAACGGCAAAGCTGGCCTATTACCCCACCTTGGCTAAAAGTGGAAATTCACCTGACATGGGATTTTAAAGAGATCCTCTGATTTTTATCCCCAAATTTCCCTGTTGTTTTGGTCAAAAAGAATCAAAGTAAATTCTGGCCCAGAATGAGAAGGAAAATCTTAATTCCAAAGTGGGAAAGACTGATAGCAACTCATCTCTGGTGCAGAAAATTTAGAAAGGAAAGAAAGGAGAGACACAAGTATGTCATGCCACTGCTGAGGGGTTCCTAATCAACCCATTTTATTTCATTTCTCATTTTGTCAAGAACAATCTCTGGATCCACGAAGGCTTGTCCTATTGGGATGCCACATGGAGATACATCCCAAAGAGGACAAGAGTTCATTTAAGAGGTAACAATTGTCAGGGGAAATGGTGAAGGAAAACAAGTCATTTTAATACTGGGTCTTGCTATTAGATAGTACCATTAGGTGTTTAGGGAATTCCCCGCATTATGGGCTCCCTACCCCATCACTGCAAAAAACCCTCATTGTGTCAGCCTCCCTTGCAGATGTAGGCAACATAGACATGTGATCTGGAACACACTAATCAGATCGACTCACACTAGACTTTAAATCTTTTTTTATTTAAAGCATATGTGTTTGTTTGTTCATTTATTTAAGTAATCTCCACACCCAATGTGGGGCTTAAACTCATGACTCCAAGATCAAGAATCACACGTTCCTCCGACTTTGCCAGCCAGGTACCCCCCCTCACACCAGACTTTAAATCAAATGTTTGTGTGCCAGGAGCAGGCACTGCCTTCATCTGTTTTGGTGAGGGGCTGAGAGCAACATTCCAGTTCACAGAGGCAGCACTGCCAAGGCTCCTAGAGTTCTGTCCAGTGCCTGGGGTGGGAAATGTTAGCAGCACCTTGGGGTGGTGGAAGTGGGGTCTCCCTGAACCAGTTTATAGTGTGATTTTGTGACTTTCCTGGCTGTGCTGCCTCCAACAGTGTGTAGCATGATACTCTGACCCTCTTGGACAATCCGTGTGTGCCCTAATATCTTTTAATATAGGGATTAGCAAAACTTCTCTGTAAAGGGATAGTTTATAGAATGAACTATGGACTGAATTGTGTCCCCCTCCCAAAAAAATTCGTATGTTGAAGCCCTAATCCTCAGTGTGATGATATTTTAAATTGGGATTTGGGGAGGTACTTAGGTTTAGATGAGGTCATGAGAGTGGGGCCCATATTAGTGTCCTTATAATCAGAGACACAGAGAGCTTGCTCTTTCTTTCTTTCTATGTGTGGACCAGCAAGAAGGCAGCCATCTGCAACCCAAGGAGAAAGTACTTTTAAGAAACCAACTGTGCTGGCACCTTGACCTTGGACTTCTAATGTCCAGAATGTGAGAAGACAAATTTCTGTTGTTAAGCCAGTCACTCTATGGTATTTTGTTATGGCAGCCAAACTGGCTAAGACATTAGTAAATATTTTAGGCTTTATGGGACATACAGTCTTTGTCACAACTATTCAGCTTTGCCACAATAGCATGAGAGCAGCTATAGATAAACAAATGAGTGTAGCTGTGTTCCAGTAACTATTTATGGCACTGAAGTTTGAATTTCATATAATTTTCATGGATCATGAAATACTCCTTAAAATTTTTAAAATTATTCTTAGTTTGCGGGCCATATAAAAATAAATGGCAGGTCACGTTTGTTGCCCTCTGTAAAAACATTCTTTTCTGCTTAAACAACCTGCCGTTGGTTTCTCATTTGCAACTGAGAACACTAATACACTTAGCCGATGCTTGTTTTAAGAGAAGCTTATTCTTAAGCCACTGAGATAGACAAATATCCACTCTGCTTTTCTTCAACTGCCAGAGAAGAATTTTCTACATAAACCTCCGTGGGTCACCTGCTGCAATTTTTAGCAACCCATAGACTCCTTGCACTGTCTAATATATTTCCAGAGTCTCTTCATGAGGAAGGATTTTAAATAGCTTTTTGTTTCCCTCTCCTATAGATTACTCTGCTCTGGAGAGCCCTTGCTCATCTGAGTGAGCTATTCCTTTCGTTGTCACCTGAACCACATGACTGTGGATAGACAGAGCTCAGCAGCCACAGTCGTAGCTCAGCCTTTCTGTAGCTGACAGGAGAGATATGTGAAGTAAGACATACAGAGATGGCAATAAAATAAGTAGGCTGCAAGATGAAAGCAGGTCATTCCCCGGAGTCATTTGTAAGGTGGATTTAGGAAACTGTACCACGCTATTCTGGAAGCTCCAACTGACCAAAGTCATTGACATTTAGTCCCTACCTTTTTTTTTCCAGGCACCTCACTACAAAACCCAGACTCTGTTTGCATTTTCAAATAGAGTAACTTGCCTAATAAAAATATGACGCCTAGCAACAGAAATGGATTACAACTATATTTAGCTAAACCAAAGCTGTAGAAAAATCTACTGGACAATATGATTGACACAACTGGCAATTCCTCTTGTCCTTTACTGACAAGTATCACCTGGTTCATATTCTGACGTGAGAAGAGTCTCATCAATTCTGGGGTGATTTGATTTGTCAGGGGAACAAAGAGACAAAGACTCAGACAAAAAAGCTTCCCCCTGCCTTCTTCTCGGGTGCAGGTCCGGAAGTTATAGACTTCCTGCCTGCATTAGAGACTGTCTTTACCTTTGAATACTAGATCTTCAATTTTACTTCTGAAATTACAATAATTAAGTAATCAGAAGAGAAAGTAGATCAGTGTTATTTGGGGACCTGGAAAAAAGTAACAAAGAGTGGGAGAAAGAGTAGGTCTTCCCTAACATTTAACATGAGAAGTCAATAGCACATACCCATGATATGACCGGATGAGAATTTCACTTTACCTCCATGGTCTTCCTCCCCCAAACCCATAACCCCAGTCTCATCATGAGAAAAACATTAGACAAGTCTCAATGGAGGAGCTTTCTATAAAATACCTGACCAGTACTCCTCAAAAGGTGATCAAAAGCAAGGAAAGGCTGAGGAACTCTCGGGACCAAGAGCCTAAGGAGACATGACCATTAAGTATGTGGTGTCCTAGGTGGGATGCTGGAACAGAAAAAGGACATTAGGAAAAAAATGAGGAAATCTGAGTAAACTATGGACTGTTTACAATCACTTATCAATATTGAGTCATTAGTTGTACCAAATGTACTAATATAAAATGTTTACAAAAGGAGAAACTAGGTGTAGGGTATAGGGGAACTCTTAATACCTTCTTCATAATAATTCTGTAAATGTAAAACCATTCTAGAATAAAAAGCTCTTCAAAGGAAAAAAGTAGGCTTTCCCTTTCACCACAGTTCTCCAGCCCTCCAGCGACAAGCAGAGACAGCATTTGTATCGACACTGCGTTCAATCTGCTGTTCATCATCTGCAGCTAGAGAATAGAGGATATAAATGAGCAGCCATACATTTTAAAACTAAATCTAGACAAAAACCAGAATTAAAGCAGTGTACACAAAAGAATAACTTCTCGAAGCATTTTGTTATGTGTCAGTGTGAATAGAACATCATCTGTGAGACACTCCAAGATGGAATCCGACCTTTTATTTTTAACACAACAGCTGAACTCTCAGTGGTTGCCCGCAATAACTACAACCCTTGCCTGTAGACAGCACCTCTTCCAAATTAAGGAACGTTCCTTGAAGTTCTCATTAAATGCACATTACCGTTTGGGGGTTGATATCCTGGGAGCTATGATTGTTCAAGTTACTCTTTACAGAGTTGAGTTTTATATAAAGCAGGAACATTATGAGGGGACCAAAATGTATTCTTCAGAGTAGGTTTGTTTTAAATATGTTTATTCAGTACAAATATCTACTTTGGGAATTGTACTACAGAAAACGTTTCTGATTGCTACTCCATGGCCGTGTTTTTAGAAGTAATTGCTCCACTTAGCATAACCTTACAGAGGTCATTCTTAAACAGAGAGAACTGATGATTGATTATCAGGAGACTGCCCCCCACCATTGGTCACAACCTAAACCTGACACAGAGAAAGGAGGCATCTCTTGATTTGCATCTTTAGCAGCAAAACAAGTGAGGGACTTGAAAGCCCCTTTCTGCTGCCTGCAGGGCCTGGTTTCAGGTTTGGGGGCTGCCTTGACAAAAGGAACTACCTCAGGTTATTTGAAGCTGGTCTTTATCTTTCTGCTCTTTATGAATTGAATTCTCATACTGCATCTTTCTCTCTGCTTTTTATTTGCTTTCACAATAAAGATTATGAAAGTGGGGTGCCTGGGTGAGTCAGTCAGTTAAGTGTCCAGTTTCAACTCTGGTCATGATCTCATGGTTGGTGAGTTCAAGCCCTGCATCCTCTGCACTGACAGTGAGGGTGCTCAATCTCTCTCCCTCTCTCTGCCCCTCCCCACTCGCGTTTTGTCACTCAAAATAAATAAAAATTTTTTAGGGACGCCTGGGTGGCTCAGTCAGTTAAGCCTCTGACTTCGACTCAGGTCAGATCTCACGTTCATGAGGTCGAGCCCTGCGTCAGGCTCTGTGCTGACGGCTCAGAGCCTGGAGCCTGCTTCCAGTTCTGTGTCGTCTTCTCTCTCTGCCCCTCCCCCTCTCATGCTCTGTCTCCCTCTGTATCAAAAATAAATAAAACATTAAGAAAAACAAAAGAAAACTTTTTAAAAAATTATGAAAGAAAGAAAAGAAAAAGAAAGGAAGGAAGGAAGATCTAAGACTGGATTTCAACATTCTCAGCTTTGCCATTATATGGCTTTGTTACTTGGGCAGAGCACATGGTTCTCTGTACCTCAGTTTCCTAAGCTGTAAAGTTGTATTCATAATATATGCCCCAATTGCTTAATATGAGGGTCAATGATTCTAATAGATATTGCCATTTTTCTAAAGTTTAAAATTCAGGACAAAGTTATATCTAAATACAGTAAAACCCTGGTGTGTGAGCATTATTCATTCTGGAAACATGCTTGTAATCCAAAGCACTTGTGTATCAAAGTGAATTTATAGAACCGTTGGCTCAGTTGTGATCATGTGACATTTGGCGTCACATACTAGTGGTATTGCAAGACGTCACTTGTTTACCAAGTTAAAATGTATTAGAAGTGTTTGCTTGTCTTTCAGAACACTCACTGAATAAGTTACTCTCAGTTCAAAGTTCTACTGTGCTTAGAGAGAGCTACTCAAAATTTCGAAGTGCCCTTCAAGCCCCCTAAAATAGCAGTTTACTTGTGACCAAGGTGTCAGAGCTACAATTTGGTCAACACGTTTCACACAACAGAAATTAATTCTGGCTGATTTAAGTAAAAAAATTGTTTTTAAGGAAGAGTGAGAGAAAAAAGAAATTGGAAACAATATTGAGTAACTCCTACAATTGCCAGACTTGAAAAAATGAGTAAAAACAAGGAAGGTGCAGGGTGCCTGGGTGGCTCAGTCGGTTAAGCCTCTGACTTCGGCTCAGGTCATGATCTCACATTAGTGGATTTGAGCCCCTCTTCCCCCCCATCGGGCTCTGTGCTGACAGCTCAGAGCCTGGAGCCTGTCTTTGGATTCTGTGTCTCCCTCTCTCTCTGACCCTCCTTTGCTCGCACTGTTTCTGTCTCTCAAAAATAAATAAAAAACATTTTTGAAAAATCAAAATCATTGAGGAATGGCAATTACACTTCAGGTGTGATTGGGATTTTCCTTTTCATTGGGAAAAAAGGACAAAACTGCATCATAAGGAAACATGCCTCTGTACACACATTGTATGTTATGTAAATGAGGCTTGTGCTCCTCCTTGGGCAGAGATTTTAGTATTATAATGAGGTAAAGGTAATTGAAGGGCATCCCAGAGGTCACTTCATGGTCTCTCCGTGCAGGCACTAGTCTGGGCACCAGTCTAGATGGTCTGGGCTGCCAGAGATTCTTGTCAGAGAAGTTGCCATCCTCTGGGGATGCTTTCGGGTTTTATTTGCCTGAGTTAAAGAGGAAAGCGGGAAAGAAGAGCTTAGGGGAAAATGTAACACAAAGGTTAGCAAGTACAAGCAGGTGGACTGTAAAGGCCAAGTCTCGGGGTCTAGATGGTGACATTGCCACCCTGTACCCTGCAACACCCCCCATACATGAAGATTCTCTGTAATATGTATGTTTTCCACCACTGATTCAAAGTATAAGGCACGTATTTTTCATTGGCTTTGCCCACTTTGTGACATGATATTCCAGTACAGAACCTGGGACATGAGCATCTAGAATTTTCTGCCTCTAAAGTGAGGGGTAGGCACTGTTTCCCTCTAAGACCCATAAAGGGACATTCATTCCCCAAACATAGGAGGGGGTGTCTGATGCCGAGTAGCACCCTAATAGTAGTAAATATCTTCTATGTAGAATCTTTAAAGAAGATTGACTACCTTGTTTTGGAGAAACTACAAGTATACAGCCAAAGGATTGGCTTTTAACCTGGGTATGTTCCCAGTGTGCCTTTCTGTGAGCCCTTATCCTTTATATAGCCTATTTTTTTATTAGCTTTACTTTTCTACAACTTTGGACTCATTCTTGCTAGTTTGCTACCCTGTCTGACTGCCAGTGAGGTCACAACCGTTTGACCCTGTAAATCACAACTTAGGGCACAACCCAGAATGGAAACTATAAGAAAAATAATAAGCTGTACAGCAATATGGACCTTTACTGTATTCCATAATATTAACACATAGCTCATTTTTCAGCTAGGATATAAATGGCCCAAATGATTAGTATGGGGTATAATTTTATATGAACTTTTAACATTAGTTTTTCAAACTTTGTCCATGTTTGTTATTTTCATGATCAGAAATGTTCCCTAAATAGTTTGTGAAGGCATTTTCCTGATGGTGCCTATGAATGCCAGTTAAATTTTTTAAAGTTTCTTTTTTATTTATAGTTTATTGTCAAGTTGGTTTCCATATAATACCCAGTGCTCTTCCCCACAAGTGCCCTCCTCCATGACCATCACCCCTCTTCCCTTTCCCCCCTTCCCCTTCAGCCCTCAGTTTGTTTTCAGTATTCAAGTCTCTCATTCACATTTTTATTTGACGAATATAAAATGTAAGCCCTGTCTGATGATGAGAAGAATTTATCATATCAAAGTTTTTAAAGAACTTTGCCTTCAAATTATGGCAATACTCACCAGGGTAATAAGGCTAAGTGACTAGAGGTATATTCAGAATCAGGGCATGAGGGACCTGGAAAAACTCCTTATCCCCCCAGTGGGTTTGCCAGCCCTCTCTTTGCTTTTATGTAGCAAGAAGAGACCATGAGGTATGTGCTACAAAAGTTATTTTCAGAGCTGTTGGGATTTAATCACTTCACTGTTTTCAACTGGAGAAACATATTATTACTTTTACTACATTGGAACAGCTCAGACAGTCCCTGACTTAGAACTCAAAGTGCTTCCTTCCTCCTTCCCCACTCGTGTAGATTTACTGCCCTTCAACAAGCAGCACACAGGTGACCTCTCTCACTCATGCATTCTTCAAGAGCTTATTAGGGACCTATTTTGTGCCTGGCACTGTGCTAAGCAGAGAAGAATTTGATATGAAGCACAAAAAGCTTGATCTTCAGGGACTCATTATTTCATGGGGCACCTAGCAATATAGTGAGGTGGTCATATGTTTTTACAAAATATGCAAAAGTGAAATATTTTAACCACAATTGATTAGGGCTTTTATCTCTTTCAAGTCCGACATACCCTCTATCACAATTTTCCCTTGTGTCTGATGGCCTTGAATAAGGTCCGTGGTCACTTCAGGGACCCATCTAAGGAAAGTTAAGTTAGGAATACATTTTGTGTGGGTTTTAGTGGGATATGGTTATGTGGTTGGCAGTCATTTCTGTGAATAGTTTAGTTGCTGCTGGCCATCCCAGCTCAGGAATGGCTTGTAGGCATACTCCTACCCTTTACTAGGCCAACTCCCCTATCGCTGTGACCTGAAGGTGCAAGGCTATTGATGATACACACACTCATAAATGAGAGTATGGTCAATTCAAACAATATTTAAGATTAGTCAGTGCACAGGGTGCCTGGGTGGCTCAGCCAGTTAAGCGTCTGACTCTTGATTTCAGCTCAGGTCACCATCTCACAATTTTTAAGTTCGAGCCACCCATTGGGCTCTGCCCTAACAGTGTAGAGCTTGCTCAGTGTTCTGTCTCCCTCTCTCTCTGCTCGCCTCCCCCCTCCCAGCCCCCCATCACCCCTGCCCGCTTGCTCTCTATGTCCTTCTCAAAATTAAAATAGACTTTAAAAAAACAAAAGAAGATTAGTGACTGCGCAACAAAACTTAAAGTGCCCTGAAATATCAGCCTATATATGAAAGAAACCTGGTTAAGAAATTTTTCCCAAATATTCCTAGAAATGTACACGACTTGTCAGTAATGAGTTGGGAAACTGAAAGATGGTTTTTTAAATGACCAGTAATAAAGGGGTGCCTTGGTGGCTCAGTTAGTTAAGCATCCAGCTTCGGCTCAGGTCATGATCTCCAGGTTGATGGGTTCGAGCCTCATGTCAGGTTCTGTGCTGACAGAGACTGGAGCCTGCTTCAGATTCTGCATCTCCCTCTCTCTCTGCCCCTCCCTGCTTACACTTCGTTTCTCTCTATCTCTCCTAAAAGTAAATAAACACTTAAAAAATCTTAATAATAAAAAATAAAATTACCAGTAATGGAAAACATGTTGATCAACTATTTTGGAGAAAAGCATGAACTATCTTTCTAATCCCTATAGAAAATGAACTTCTAAATTGTCATACATTGCAATCAAAAAGTATGAATCAAAAAGGTAGGAAAAAATATTATAGAGCAGTCAGGCAGTTAAATGAAAATATTTCATTTTTATAAATTTTATGGTAATTTACCAGCTCTTAACATTTGTAATTTGTTGTGATTTCTTCACACCTAATTTTGCATTCTTTTGAAGAATCCTCCCCTCCCCAAACCATATAAGCCTTAGGCCCACAGAACTCAGATTTGCCTCTGATATGTGGCTTTTAGAACACAGATGCATGAAGGCCCAACTGACTCTTTCAAGGGTTCACCTGTTGCATAGGTCAGATAAAGAAACAAGCAGTTTGATGCTAGGGATCTACCCAAGAGATACAGAAATGCTGATGCATAGGAGCACATGTACCCCAATGTTCGTAGCAGCAATGTCAACAATAGCCAAAACATGGAAAGAGCCTAAATGTCCATCACCTGATGAGTGGATCAAGAAGATGTGGTATATATATACAATGGAGTACGACATGGCAATGAGAAAGAATGAAATATGGCCATTTGTAGGAAAGTGGATGGACCTTGATGGTGTCATGCTAAGCGAAATAAGTCAGGCAGAGAAGGACAGATACCATATGTTTGCACACATAGGTCTAACAGGAAAATAGGAGAAACCTAATGGAGGACCAGAGGGAGGGGAAGAGGGAAAGAGCGTTGGGGAGAGAGAGGGATGCAAAACTTGAGAGACTATTGAATGCTGAAAATGAACTGAGGGTTGAAGGGGAAGGGGGAGGGGGGAAAAGAGGTGGTGGTGATGGAGGAGGGCACTTGTGGGGAAGAGCACTGGGTGTTGTACGGAAACCAATTTGACAATAAACTAAAAAAAAAAAGAAAAGAAAAGAAAAAAGAAGTAGTTTGACACAGTGTTACAAGTGCTGCAACGTAGCATCATCTGACCAACTGGAAGGAAATGGATCCTGTCTTAGTCCTTTCTATAACAAAGTACCATAGACTGGGGCGGTTTATAAACAAGGGGAATTGATTTATCACAGTTCTAGAGGCCGGAAGTCGGGTCAGGGTGCCAGCACCAAGTTCTGGTGAGAACCCTCTTCCAGAATCCAGACTTCGGACTTCTCTTTGTATCCCCACGTGGCTAAAAGAGAAAACTCTGGTCCCTTCATCCTCTTAAAAGGACACTAATCCTATTCATGAGGGTGCTCTCCCAAAGGCCTCATTTCCAAATACCATCACACTGGGGATTAGGACTTCAAGTGTGTGAATTTCCCATGGATGCAAACATTTAGCCCATAATAGATCTTAACCTTGCCTACACTCTTGTGTGTTTTTTTTCTGACACCAACCATGTGGTTTCTTTCACAACAAGTGTCTTATTCCAATACCAAATTCTCCAATTTTCTCACACCAATGAGTGTCCTGCAATTCTATTCAATTCTATCACCACCCAAAGGGTTGGGTCCCACAAGATTACCTGCTTCAAATGCCAGTCAAATGTCCTAGATGCCTAGGCTACATGTGCTCCTGTCCAACTTGGCTACAAATTTAGGGGATTCCATGACCCTCCTTCAGGTGTAATAATTCTCTAGCACAACTCATACAGCCTAGAAAAGAGCTTTACTTACATATACTGGTGTATTATAAAGGATACAACTCAGGAACGGCCATATGTAGGAGATACACAGAGCATGGTACTGGAGGTGGGAGTGGGCGTCAGTGCAGAGCCCCCATGATGTCCTTCCCAGCACATTGATGTCACTGACCCAAAAGCTCTCTGCATCTCATTGTTCAAAAGTTTTTACTTTAGTTTCATTAAGTAGACGTGACTGATAAAATCATTGGCTATAGATAATTGAACTCCATCTCTAGCCTCTCCTTTCACTAGAAGGGGACACTGAAAATTCCAAGGCTGTAATTACCTGTGTAAGAGTCACCTTAAGGTGGCGACCGAGCGGCCATTTTGCTGTAGGTCGGAGAAGAACTCCGTGCACCGACGACCCCCACCCTCTCACCTGCAGACCTGGAAGGTCCCCCGCCAGTTTGAAAACAGCCAATCATGAAGCTCCAGCTTCCCATCACACTGACAGAGGAGGCAACCTATTCCATCCCTCCAAATCCCTGAAATGCCCTTATTTGATAATCTGCCCTCCCAAGATCAAACCCAGAACCCCCTCACCCATAACCCCCCTCCCATCGCCTATCAGGCGTGACTTCCCTGACTCCCCACCCCCCGGGGTCATGGGACCTCACCTGGGAATCGCAGATCCCAATAAAGGCTTTCTTGGCTCCATAACCTGGTCTCTTAATTTCCTCCCATCTCTGCCTCCATCTGTTAAATCTTACAACCTGTTTGGTAGTTCTGGTGACCAGCCCCCATACTGAAACTATCTAGGGGTCCCACCTTGGGTCATTTCACTAGCATATACTTGGCTATGTTTGAAAGTGGCTCCTTAGGAACAACAAAGATACTCCCATCACTCAGGAAATTCCAAGGGTTTTAAGAGATCTGTAGCAGGAACTAGAGGCAAAGACCAAATACATATTTTCATTGTACCTCAGTTTAACACCATTAATTTCAGTTATAAAGCTAGGACGTTAGACAATGAAACAAATTTTCCTAAACCATATACCCAAAAACTCTCCCCCAAATATTCCCCAAAGTTACTGTCCCAAGACCCTTTCTCAAGTCTTTAGAAATTGTTTATAGTTCCTTGGCTAAAGGTGTAATGATCCTTCAAGTTTTGCTTTGCTACAGTAAAAATAGAGAACAAATTATGAAGAATATTCAAAAAAAGACTTTTTATAGTGTGTTCATATGTTCTTATCATGAAAATTGAAGTTGTGTGTGAATTAGTATATGGATTACATATATTTCTTGAAAACTATACACTATTCAGCATTAAATATATGATTTAGGGACTGTGGAGTATAAGGTTGCTATTCTATATTGTAAAAAGAAGAGATGGACTCTGGTTGATTTTTAAAATTCCTTCCAGTTTCTCACGTCTAATGAATTCCTACAATTCATTAAATCATGGGCTTCAGGCCCTTTGTCAGATGCTTCATCACCTTCCTATGGCTTCCAAGGGGAAAATCAGATTCAGCTTACATCATTTTTATCAATAGCATCATTTTTAAGAATATAAATCAAGTGAGGTGTATGGACTACCTATTCCTATCCGTTTATCATGCATAACTTATTTTGAAATGGTTCTGTTCTGTTAAGAAGTATTTAAAGTATTTTTATTAAGCAAGAAAGTCTCTCTGAAGATGCAGGTTGGCCTGAGCAGATTGTAAGACTGCAGGATTTAGCAAAGAAGTCACTTAAGCTAATTGAGAAGTGATGAAGGAGGAAGTTAATTGAGTGAATTAGTAACTTAGTTATTAGAGTAAAATTTTTCCTGGTTTAAAGGAAACAAACTGGTTAGACAGACTTTGGACAGTGGTAAAAAAAAAATGAGTTGAGTGAGGATATTCAGAACACACCACCCGAAAATATACCACTCTGGCATATGGATTATTTTGAGCAGAAGAGAATCAAGACCTGGAAGTCTCAGGAGAAGCTTTTTATCTCCCTCTTAACTGCCTAAAAATAGGTAAAATATTCCCTATTTGTTGGATAGATCTACATTTATACAAGGAATTTCCATTAGAAAGGGTACCTGGACCAAGGAAAGGAGTTACTACCAGAGAGAACTTGCTTCACCAGAGAGAATTATCTGCATAACAAGGTATCTCTTTTTTACCAGGCACCTCAGAAACCCAAACCCTTCTCTTGAACTGAGCTCCCGATGGTATACAAGTCTCAGTCACCTGGCTGACTGCTGAGTCTCAGATCTTTGTGCGGCTTCCATGCCCATAATTAAGAAAAATTTTCCCCTCCTATTAATCTGTTTTATGTCAACTTAATTCTTAGACCAGCCACAGAACCTAGAAGTATAGAAGGGAAACATTTTTCTCACCTATAAGAACATGATTTTTTTGTCCTAAACAGGAACAAGAAGTGGCGAGGAAAGAAGATATAAGAGCAACAGTGATGTCATTAAAGACATGGAACACTTACTTTTCAAAATTCGGAATTAATATACACAAAAGGAGAAACCTTATAATGTCTACTATGACTTATAAATAGTGATTCATTCATAGCATGCCATAGGCCTGGAAGCTTTCAAACCAAGGAGGGTGAGTAGGAAGGTTTTCTGAGAAGCAGAAGAGAAAAACCAAGATTTTGTTAAGGAGTGGCTGTTCATGATGTAGTTAGTAACAACAATTTGTATCTAAACTTGCTTGACTACCTTTGAAGTTTGCTTGATTTTGTAGAGCATCTGAAATATGCTTACACATTTGTAATCAGTATTTCAGTTTAGGAAAATGTTTAAGAAGACAATCTTCAAAGATAGACGAGACTGGATTCAATATAATATAGGCACCCTAAATTCACAGAGCCTCAGTTGCCTCCTTTATAAAAGTGCCATAATAATGGATACTGGCTTGCTGGGATGATTAAATTGTGAAAGCCCTGATGATGTCTGGTCAGTCAGGATACCCAGAAAAGAATCGGTTAATGCCAGAACCTTTGAATTAGTAGCTCTCTATAAGACAGATGTTAAAGCATAGCTGTCCCTTTGTCCCATCAAGTGCCATGGACTCAGTCTAGAGGTTACTTCATCCATTCTTCCCACCAAAGCAAGAATCTGCTTTACAATGTCTATTGCTTGTGCTTGAACATGTCTACTTTGGAGAAATCACTGCTTAGTACAGCAACCTATCTTGTTTTAGAGTAACTCTATTGGGAAATTTTACCTTATATTCAGCCAAAATATACCCTTCACTTCTACTCTTGGGTCTTCGTTCTGCAAGTCTCTTCCTTATTTCAACCTGCAAATAGGCCCTACCCCCACCACCATAGCCCCCCTCTTTTCTATGCTGCATTTTGATGTCCATGAATATAAGGCAAAGCCTCACAGAGAGGGCACTTCTGACCATAGCAATTTGAAGGGAGGATCTTTTGCAAATTCTTGTTTAGGGTCGGAATAGAGGGTATAATTTCAATTCACACGATGACTGTTCACTTTATCAATCCTCTGTTCCATAATAAAATCAGAATAGAGCATCTCCCTCCTCTAAGAAAATGTCAATCAAACAGGATAGAGACTCCTCTTGCCACTGACCCAGCCTTTACTTTAGAAATCAAAGAATCGTGGGTTCTTCAGTCGAATAGAGCCTAATCAGGAGCATGGGAAAATAGAGCAGAAACTGGTCACTTGGTTACTGAGGGAATGAGAAGACACTTGATGAATGGAGCTTAGAGAATCTCTCTGTTTCTTTATCTGCCTGTCTCTCCTCTCTCCTCTATTCTCTCTTTGTTTTACCTACTCTTTTGGTAGAGGAAAGTGTCAAGAGCACATAAACATTTAAGTTTGCAAATAATTTAGATTTGTCTTCTTTTATAGCCTCTGATGGTTGTATTTTCCAGGGTCTAATTTTATTAATAATTACTACTGAAGGAAAGCAGATTTTGTCACCCCACAATATGCCTCTTTGGCACACTGATTATTTTAAGCTGGTTATTTAGGGGAAAAAAAGAATATGGGAGAAGCTCAAAAAACCAAGTACAAGTCACCCTTTTGTAAAAGACATGTATAAGGAATTCTCCATTTGTAAGAGTGTCTTCCTTGCTGTACTAGCAAGAGGGGAATGACCAAATCTCAAGAAATTCTTATCAGTGGAGAAGGCACTGGGACAAATCTGCAGAGCAACCATACCCTTCTTTACTGTGCCTTCCTGGTCACCTCTGATAAGTGGCCCCTCAACTCCATCATCTTTCTTTTTTCTTCAGCTGAAGATAGTATTTAAGGTGATGGCCTGGGCCCTTTCAGAGAGTTACTCAGTTTTTCTGGGTCTCTTTCCCATGTTTATGGGATATATGTGTGTTATTAAACTTTTGTTTGTTTTTCTTCTGTTAATATGACTTTTTGTTACTGGGATGTCTCAGCCAAGAATCTGGAAGGGTAGAGGGAAAATTCTTTTTCCTTCCCCACACTACTTACTATGGGGCATGGAATTGTTTTAAGCAATTGAGCATATTAACTCCTTCAATCCTCACACCAACCATTTAGGGAGATACTATTATCATCAGTTTATAGATGAAAGAAATAGGGAAGGGAATGGTTAAGTATCCTGCATAGCTAGTTAAAGGCCAAATGAAGATTCAAACTTAGGCTACCCAACTCCAGATCCTGCACTCTGTCCATTACATTGTGCTAAAGAAAAAAAAATTCAACTGGGTAAATGTGAAGATCCAATTGGCTTTATTCAACAGTTCACAAGTCATCAATATCCCATATACCAGATAGAAAGGAGTTCCAAGGAGTTGTACAAAATTTCTATAGCCTTTTTTTCCTTTTTTAAAATTTTTTGGGGGCGCCTGGGTGGCTCAGTCGGTTAAATGTCCGACTTCAGCTCAGGTCATGATCTCACAGTTCGTGGGTTCGAGCCCTGCGTCAGGCTCTGTGCTGACAGCTGAGAGCCTGGAGCCTGCTTCCGATTCTGTGTGTCCCTCTTTCTCTGCCCCTCCCCTGCTCATGATCGATCTCGCTCTCTCTCTCTCTCTCTGTCTCTCAAAAATAAAGAAATGAAAAAAAATTTTTTGGACATTTATTTATTATTGAGAAACAGAGAGACAGAGTGTGAGCAAGGGAAGAGCAGAAAGAAGGGGAGACACAGAATCCGAAGCAGGCTCCAGGTTCTGAGCTGTCAGCACAGAGCCCGATGTGGGGCTTGAACACACAAACTGTGGGGTCATGATCTAAGCCGTAGTGGGACACTTAACTGACTGACCCACCCAGGTGCCCCTCTATAGACTTTTACATGCAGAAGACAGGGCAAGGAAGTTACTCTAACAAACAGTGGATTATTTCAGGCAAGGTCACCTCTGTTTGGGGGAAAAAAGCAGTCTATATGGTAAATTACTTCACTTGTGCTGACTAGGTTAATTCCAGGTTGATTGGTTACGATTATATTCCTAGGAGAGGCTGAAACTGCAGTTAGGTTAGGTATTAAGTCTTGTTTTGTTGATGGAGGGCTTAGCACCAGTGACTCCATTTTGGACCTGTTGTCTCTTTTTAAATAATTCTCCCCTTTTCATCAGACTGTAGGCTTAATTAAGAGATGTGATTAAAACTTACGGCATTAGCACCACTCCCAGCTACCACACTGAAGTTTTTGCAGTTTTTGCTGATCCTGTGTGGTGTTCACAGGTCATGACTTCAGGTTCACATTTTTTTTTTTGTCAGTGATTCTCTTCATTCCTTTTCTGATGCTCTCGACTTAGGGAGATCATTTGCTGGGTGGTTAGCAGCTGGAAACATATATTTAAAACTTCTGAGAAAATACAGCTTACCAGGGAATCTATTATGATTATTATAAGCAGGATAATTCACAATGTCTAGAGGGGTACTTCAAAGTCATGGTCCCAAGACTCAGATCAATCAAAAATCAAATGAGTTAGGGACACCTGGCTAGCTTAGTCAGTAAAGCATGTAACTCTTGATCTCAGGATTGTAAGTTTGAGCCCCACATTGGGTGTAGAGATTACTTAAAATAAAAATAAAAAATCTTTAAAAAAAATCAAATAAGTCAAAGAAAGACCTTGTTGAAAGAGTCACCTTTTTAAGCCATGTGGCTTGCTTAGTGATCTTCTATAACCGAGTTTCAATTTCCTCAGAAGTGTTAATCCAAGAGTAGCAAGTAGTGCTAACATCACAGACACCTTTTGCTCAGCTCAAAGACAATCAAGGCTTATCCTATTATCCAGAACAATTTTGGGCAGATTATAAGGATCTTTATCAGACAGCTATTACTTTAGTAGCAGATTCTGCACTATCTTCAAAAGTTAAGGAGGGATTCCTGGGAATTGCCTCATATACATTTGTTCTTAACCAAAGAAATAGGGCCCTGGCAAAGGAACTGAATCCTGAATCATGAAGGTCTCCTGCTATGTCTTTTCTAACTTGACAATATCAACTCAGGGGACTTAACAAAAGAACTTTGTGTGTGAATAGTTAGGGGCACAGTAGTTAACCAAGGAGGCATTGCCCGCTTATGCGCCAGTCATCTAGTCATTTCCAGGCCCAAGGAGAATGATAATCCCCACAGGCAAATATAAATCCTGTCGGGGCACAAATCATTCCCACAAATCACTAATGGAAAGATCAGAGTTTCTGAAGACAAATCCAGCAGTCTAGAGGTTACTTCCTTTAGCAATGGTGTGGGGGATACAGGTGATGGTATTATCTTTCCAGGCCAATGCCAAAGGGAGGAAAGAGGAGAAGAAGAGAGGGTTTATGTTTAATTAGAGTATAAAGTTTTGACCAAGCATCCTGCATAGAAGCAGTCTACATTGATGTCACTTACTTCTCTTCCTAGTCAATATGATTTAGAGTTCTCCAGTGTCTGCATAGGACTAGATGTCAGTGGAGCTTTTTTTTTTTTTTACCTGGGAAATAAGTATTCAAGGTTCAAGTCCCTGAAGTTGGCTGCTATCTGGGTAGTGAGGACGCCTGATATAGTCCCATCCTAGGAGATTCAAAGGCAGTCATTGTTTGTAGTAATTCCAAATTGGAAGGATAGGAGAAAATTGGAAACATTCGTTTGGAGAGATTTAGCCAGATATTTGAGGAAACTAAACTTTAGGATCCAGCCCATTTTACATGCAGAAAACAAAACCTCAGAGACTATTAACAGAACTAAAGTCTGATATCCACAAGTGTGTGTTATAGTTTCTACTGAAACACAATTTTTCCCTCTAAGACCACCGTCACTGATACCAGAGATAGCCAAATTAGGACAAAGTTCTTTACAAAATAAACTAGTCCCAGTTATTTAAATAAGTGCAGCAAGAATAATGATTGGCATATAGGCTCATTTATTTGTTTGTTTGTTTGTTTTTAAGTAGTCTCTATACCCAACATGGGGCTTGAACTCAATACCCTGAGATTAAAAGTCACATGCTCTACCAACTGAGCCAGCCAGGCACCCCCATATAGACTCATTTAAATCTGCTTTGCTGGAACTTTTCATAAGGAATCTCAAAATTGGTCATTTCAAAGCCCCTTAAGGCTAGGAAGCCAAGCCACAGACTTGCTATTTAAAAAAAATTTATTTTAATGTTTTACTTATTTTTGAGACAGATTCAGAGCATGAGCGGGGAGGAGCAGAGAGAGAGACACACACACAGAATCAGAAGCAGGCTTCAGGCTCTGAGCTGTCAGCACAGAGCCTGACGCAGGGCTCAAACCCACAAACATGAGATCATGACCTGAGCCGAAGTTGGAGGCTTAACCGACTGAGCCACCCAGGTGCCCCCAGACTTGCTATTAAATTTTGCCTGCAATAACCATAGTTTGAATTCTTGTCTTGCCAAGAATCTCCCAAATATCCCACGAATCTTGCATCTGCCAGCAAGTGGCCTTCCTTTTTTTTTTTTCCTAATTAATTTATTTATTTTGAGAGAGATAGCATGAATGGGAGGAGGGGCAGAAAGAGAGGGAGAGAGAAAGAGAGAATCCCAAGCAGGCTCTGCACTGTCAGCTCAGATCCCCATGCAGAGCTCAAGCTCATGAACTGCAAGATCATGACGCGAGCTAAAATCAACTGACTAAGCTACCCAGGTGCCCCAGGAAGTGACCTTTCTTACTCACCAGGTAAGGCTGTCAGGAATCCTCCAAGCAAGATACCAGGATGTTTTACCAAGAGGCTTTTTTGGCTCCATAAAGTCAGCCTTAGTGTGTTTAAATTGTTTGGCCAAATCTGATTTTATGCATATCATTTTCAAATATGACATTCCATCCAAAACCTTAGTAATATAACAAATGTTTCCAACTGTGTTCCATTATAAGAAGAACAGCTTCTTGTTGATTTATGCAAATAACTATATTGACATGAAAAACAGGAATACTCATTAAGATCTTAGTTTCCAAATTCCAGAGGGATCAGGTGTGGAGAAAAAGTAATTGTTTCATTTTTGTTCACAAAGGTATACTTTACCAAATTGCTGTAGGTCACAGAAGATTAAGAGAAGGAGAAAAAAGTTTCCTTAAATCTGGAAAAGAAAACATTAAAGGACAAGTGATGTTTGGTCATAACAAATGTTATGACTAAAAGTCAACAAATTACAATCATCCTTATCACTTCATTCAATCCCATGTTATTAATTCTTGTTCTCTGTTGGCAGTTTTATGAATCAAGTTTTCTCTTAAATTTCTGTAAATTTTTATTCAGCTCAATGGTATGATCTTAAAATTATAAGAAGTATGTACTTCTCAGAGTCCTTTTCATGAATCTATCTGAAGATGAAACACATCTGCAAAAACATCAGACTAAAACAGTAACTTCTGTAAATGACTAAGATTTAAAAATGGCCACAGTTAAAGATCTGATTAGAGTTTGTTACAATACAATAGACAGGCATTTAGTTATTTCTGTGACATAAAAAACATTAAAAGATACTACTAAAATTATGACGAAAAATGTTGTACCAGGCATATCAGATTTCTAGAATCGCATACAATTTCTGGACACTTATAACATATATCTATACAAATATAATCTAAAGATTAGCATTGCTTAATTGACTATGCTGTTTATGTAATTTAGGATATCAATTAAGCCAATTTGTTTAGCATCTCTCTCTCTCTCTTTTTGCTTTTGGGTAGAGAGACTGCATGCATGAGCAGGGGAGATGGAAGGCAAAGCAAAAGAGAGAGAGAATCTTAAGCAGACTACACCCCCAGCACAGAGCCTAGAACCCAACATGGAGCTCAATCTCATGACCATGAGATCATGACCTGAGCCGAAATCAAGAGTCCAGCACTTAACTGACTGAGCCACCCAGGCACCCCCAAGTACTTCTCTTATATAAAGAGGGAGAAAACATTTTTTGAGATGTTCCAAGGACCCTTTTCAAAATCCCAGTAAGTTTGAGGTAAAAGGACCTCATTTAGAATTTGAATTTGGAAAATTTGTCCAAAATATCAAAAGGTTTTGGATATATGACTAATTAGGATTAAAAATCATGATGAAACAATATTTAATGATCTATTTGCCCAAAGTGACAATAAAAGATTTCAAAAGAAAATACAGGTTAAATAGTTGTGAGCAAAACACATCGGAGACCTGATAAAATACAGGAAATCATTTTGACAAAATACAAATCTTTGTTTTCTAGGCAAATTACTTAAAAGGCAAAGAAAAAACTCTTACAATCTCTTATTAGGAACAGCTCAGTAGTCAACAATAAATAAGTAAAATGATCCTTTCAGCAGATTAAAGAAAATCAAATTTTAGGGACATCTGGCTGGCTCAGTCGGTGCAACATGCAATTCTTGATCTCAGGGTTATGAGTTCAAGCCCCACACTGGGCACAAAGATTAATTAGAAATAAAATCAAAAGAAAGAAAGAAAGACAGGAAGTAAGACAGGAAGGAAGAAAGAAAGAGGGGAGGAGGGAGGGAGGAAGGAAGAAAGAAAATCTTAGTTTTCGTTTTATATAAGTACACTATTGATATTAAAGCTTCTATTTCAAGCCCTTATAATAAAAATTCCAGTTTTAGCCCATCTGACTACACATGGTAAAATTCTCTCTCTTCCCAATTTTCTATACCATTTTCTATTTTATACTTCTCTTTCCCATTCTAAAATAACCAGTTTTACTTTAGGACAAATTTATATTTTTCCCTTGGCAAAATACATTTCCATCTCTCATCCCTTGATTTACTGAAAACACACATCCTTGCATATAAAGTCGTTTCCCCTAATATTTCTAGTAGACTTAATTACATATCATAGAATTATTAACCTCTAAAAACTTAATTTCTAGTGGAAATTAAGAAGAAAACAACTGTGAGCTAGCTCTTACATGAGCTGTCTGTGGATTGGCAGACTTGTACCTTCCTTTTTATAAGTTTTCAGATGCATACTTTCTCATAGCACCTTTTCCAGTATTCATATGTTAGACTTGTTTCCTAATATACATTATTTTTAGTTTTCTCTGTATAAGAAAACCAAAATGGATAAACCTATGTTCTGTAATTAAGATTTCAGTATTTTATCTTATTTGGGAATTATGTAGATATTTAATAGATATCTGTCATTTAATTTAACTTAGAAAACTTTAAAGTTTTAGGTTGCTGAAAAGATTTAGAAACTTTAAAAAAATAGACCTATCATGAAGACCAAGTTGTTTTTCTTGCTGACAAATTTTGTAAAAGGGATAACATGAACTTATTTGACTATAAATCCAGGTAGAATAAATGCTGTATGTCTGCATTATAGTCAATGTTAATGATTCTAAGGACATGTCTATTTTAATTAAAGCAACAATAAAAACAAAATTTTTTAACTTTACTTATTTATTTTGAGAGAAAGAGAGAGCAATCAGGAGAGGGGCAGGGAGAGAGGAAAAGAGAGAGTCCCAAGCAGGCTCATCCCTGCTAGCACAGAGCCTGATGCCAGGCTCGAACCCACAAACCTCAAGATCATGACCTGAGCCAAAACCAAGAGTTGGACACTTAACCACCCAGGCATCCTCCAACAAATTTAAATTAGCTTTCATACTAAGTATTTCCAATATCACATGAACCTGAAAAGCATTTGGGTGAGTTTCTGTTATATTTTGGGAAATTTTATGAATATTCAATTCACATAAGTGCTTAGTTTTCTTTAAGCCAATTAAATAGAAGACTTTTACAAATTAATTTTAACAATACAATCCCAAGTAGAAAATCCCACACATTTACAACACATATACAGAGATACATGTAAACACATAGATAAAAACAGAGACCTTACAGTTTTCATTTTGAAGTTTCAGCCATAAGACATGTATGATCATGCAAAATTCATTAGCTTAAAAAGACAATTAGAAAAAATTAACCTACTCTGATGGCTAAAACTTTTTCTATTATATGAAGAATCTTTAGATTCTTCATTTGTATAGCCTTCCTCCTATTATTTTTCTTCTGATAAAAATGATCTCTCTGAAGCTGGCATTTTGAAGAGATGATCTAGATTAGAGTTACTGGAGAAGATCAGGTAGAACATTCACATCTCCAAGGCACAGGGAAAGAAAGCCAGTTCCTTGAGGAAGGATTTTTGTTTCTAAGGCCAGAATTTTTACCATACTCACAAGCCTTTTGAGATAAGTGGGGGAGGTTTTGGCATTGGTAAAGAAAGATAGGTAGACTTTAAATTATGTCTGCGGCTTTATTGCTGTTTTTGCAAAGATTTGTAAGTTAAGGATAGTTGCTTTCTATTCCTCCAGGAATTGGGTTTTGAGTTAAATCACATCACAGGTTGAGCCACCCATCTGATTACATTATCCTCAGTTTGCTTTTTTATATCAGAGAGATGGTTTCCAACTAAGATGGAAATCAAAAGACTTCTGTGTTCTGGATTTAGAGCTATTTGTCTTTAAAATGTTTTAGTAAATTCTTCCATAAAGGCTTCAGAAGGTTTTTCTCTCTCTCTGGGTACATCATTTCAATTTAGCTTATGGGAGAAAACCTTTAAAAATTCCTACCAGGCTATGATACTTTTGATATTTAAAATTTTAAATATTTTTTCCTTTGCCAATTGACACAATACTAGGCTTTCACAGCGGGACTGCTGGAGAGACACTGCAGAAAGAAGTTGTTTTCCTTCCTAGTCCCTCTGTGCCTTGCAGCAGGCCCCTGGAGTATAGGGGGTAACTCTGGCAACCAGCAACGTAGGAGTTTTCTCCAGAACTAGACCACCGCAGGGCCAGGGTGTCAGCGATATCCCACACCCCTCAGGTCGTTCTGTAGTGGAATGCTTCCAGCAAGATACATTGTCCTTAACAGCTTTTCTTAGCAGGGAGTACTTCCAGGAAGTCGCACTAACATAGCACTACAGAGACGTCTCTGCCTTCCAGGGAGTTGCCTGCCCCACCCACTCCAACAAGGTCTGGCTCTAATCCTAGAAAGGCTGGGAGATGCTTCCACAGTTACTCTGCCTCAGCCCTCGGGTAGGGGCTGCTCCATGGTAGCTGCTATTCCTGTTACTACTTAGAGTTCCCTTTACTTCCTACTATCCATTCGCTCATTATCTTGATTCTCTGTTGTGGTTAATGTTTCTTTATATTAAACTTCCTCTGTTCCAATTACTGTGTGGCTTCTACCTCCTGATTGAATCTTGACTGATACAGTTCCTCTATTGTACAATGGATCCTCCTCAACTATAGTTTAACTAACTATACTTTAAGTAATTAAAGACTGTTTAATCAGGACTCTTCTTGTTGCAATTAAGAGTAATATAATTTAAATTAGCTTAAACAAAAAAGAATTCATTGGTTCAAATCACCAAGTATTTTTTTAATTTTTTTAAAAATTATTTATTTTTGAGAAACAGAGAGAGACAGCACGAGCAGGGGAGGGTCAGAGAGAAAGGGAGATACAGAATCCGAAGCAGGCTCCAGGCTCTGAGCTAGCTGTCAGCACAGAGCCCAAAACGGGGCTTGAACCCACAAACCATGAGATCATGACCGGAGCTGAAGCTGGACACCCAACTGACTAAGCCACCCAGGCACCCCATAAATCACCAGGCTTTAAAAGGGGCAGAAACAAGGGGTTCAAGGAATTAAATGCTACCATCTCTGTCTCTGTCCTTTCTTTCTCCCTCTTTCCACCCTGTATCTTGTTTCTGTTGTAGTTTTTCTTTTTCTTTTTTTTTTTTTCTGCATGTTCCCTCATTGTTTCAAGCCAGCTATAACTATGCATCCAGAATTACGGCCGCACTTGCGTGTAGGCTTTATAATTCTGTTTGAATCCTATCCCAACTCTCAAAAAATTATTATTTTCTTTAACCTTCAGTTAGATAAATCTTTAGAAGGACACTTGACCTAGTCTGGATCATGTGCCCATCATAGACTAATCACTGTGGCCAGAGAGATGACTATATTTGGCCCTTGCTGAATCAGATGCTCAGCTCTATGGTTAGGGAAGGAGGTACAGTGATTAGCAATGCCCAAAAAGATTCACTTGTTTGGAGTGGTAAAAATTTTGATTTTTCAAAAAAAAAAGGTGGGGATGCTTTTTGAGCAGACAAAACTATATAGCATTTTAAGATATAGGCTCAAGTTTTGTGAATGAAAAAAGATAAAATATTTGTAGTCAAAAGCAAAAATGTCATTCATAGCACTTTGGTGGTTAAATAATGATACTCCTCCTTCTTCAAACAATTGACCAAGCTAATAATTATTAGTACATTTCCCTTGTCTAACAGGATGTAAGTGTTGCAAGTACTGTAAGTTGCCTATCAACAGAACCCTGATTTGGTTCAATCTTATCATGGCCATGTGCTCAGTGAAGAAGCCTTTCTCTAGCTCCAATAAGTAAGTCTCCATTAGGAAAATCCATTGTGGAAATTCCGTTTTTCTTGCCATTGATTGTTCAGGAATGGATGTATGAGGTAATACTAGCAAATAAGACTTGGAAGAAACTTTTCTGTGACAGTTTCTGGGAAAGATTTTTCTGTGATTTTGAGGGAAAACCGACGCTTTTTGATGTCTCAACATTTCTGTATGAGGGAAAGATGCCTAGAGATGAGACAGCCATCTTGGAACCATGATAAGAAAAACGGGGGGGAGGGGGGGTTGAAACCAACACGCTGGGGATGGGAGCAAGAAAACATGGGAAGAGTCATGCTTTTCATGGAAAGAGTCTGTGATGGCACTCTTGGACTCTTAAATTAACCAACCTGGAAATCACTCTATCTCCAGAATGCCTAAATGGGAAAATTAAATCCTCACTGTTTAAGCTGCTTTTAGTTGAGTTTTCTATTATATACAGCAAAAACATTAGAATTAAAATCCAGGTCATCATTTATCATCAACTTTACATCAGGAAATATCATATTTGCTTGCAAAATTATATGCCTATGTCTTATGAAGAAATAACAATGAGAATATTAAGGGTAATCAGCTAGAGCACCTATGCCTTCAGAATCACCCAATATCACTGGGTTACCTACCACACACAATTTAATATCTGCACAGATCCAATCAATATAAGGCAGATGTTCCTCTTTTTAAAAGTAGACATAGGCTTCAAAAGACAAAAAAAAAAAAAATGCACATTTCAAAGCAGTGTCATTTGCCAGAGAGACAGTCATAGGTTTTTGAAATCCATTATGCCTTCACAGTCCATGTGGGCATTCTCTCATTTGGAATGCCATCTAGTGAGCTCCCCCCAAAATACTCAACAGGCAATTCTATCTGTGAGGGATACATTCAACTGACACACAGCTATTTGGTTTCTATCAAAAGGAATATATATATATATATTCTTTAGTTTCTACCTTTTAAGCATGTCTCTTCCTGTTATAAAGATTACAATCTCCTAGGAAGTAACATAGTAGGGAAAGTAGGTGCTTTGGTGTCAGAGTCATAGCTTAAAATCGCAGTCCTTTCAATTACAGTCCTTGTAATTTGGAGCAAGTTACTTAACTTCTTTTACTTTTTAAAGATTTTGTGTTTATTTTTATTTTTTTAAGTTATTTATTTTGAGAGAGAAAACACACAAGAGGGGGAGGGGTAGAGAGAGAGGAAGAGAGAGAATCCCAAGCCGGCTCTGCACTTCAGCACAGAGCCTGATGCAGGGCTCAAACTCACAAACCGTGAGATCATGACCTGAGCCAAAATCAAGAGTCAGACACTTAACTGATTGAGCCACCCAGGCACCCCAAGATTTTATTTTTAAATAATCTCTGCCTCAGGGTGGGACTCAGACTTAGAACCCCAAGATCAAGAGTCACACATTCCACCAAATGAGCCAGCCAGGTACCCCAAGTTACTTAACTTCTGATCCTCAGTTCCTCCTCTGTAAAACGTAAATAATAACATGTCCTTCCACAATAACATTACTCACTTTTATGCATTTTTATCTATATTTTTATTTTTTATTTATTTTTTTATCAGTGATTTTGTTTTTAATTATCTTAAGCCTTATCACATAATTTACAAATCTGTGCTGATGATATATCTCCTCTACTTTAACCCTTCTAACGAGTTGGCAGAAGCATCATTACCAATCATACACATATGGTAATTCCACAGTTGTATTTGTGAATAGCTGTTTAGAAGACAATCCTGAATTATAACATG